>NW_020169750.1:0-1006 GCF_000988165.1 Vairimorpha ceranae
AATTTAATAAACCTGTTATATTCTATATAAAATATAAATCTATAATTTTATGAATTTGCTAAATATTATGTAAAGCTAGACAAGTTTAGGTTTAAATGATACTCAAAATATAATATTTAAGCAATTTTCATCATTTTATCCTAACACTCTCAAAGTGGTTATCATTTATAACAGAACAATTTTATAAACATTAACGTGTCATTTGAAAAAGCTGTCAAAAACTAGAAATATCAACAGTTTTACTTGACATAATTAACAAAGAAAGGTTAATCTATCTTCATTTGCAGTTGTTGGAATTCGTCTGCAGACATTTTATACAGTATTTGTTCCCTGTCATAGCATTAAAGGGGTTAACCAAAACTTATGCAAACATTCTTGATTATGTGTACTTTTTACTAGTCAAAATTTAAATTTACAATATTTTATTAATTTCTTAATAAATTTAAAAATTGTGATTTTTGGGGGTAATTGTTTTCAAAATTGTGTCTTAAAATAAATAAAGCATAGAACTTACAAATATACGGCGCATATTATAGTAAAATCTTTTCATTCATATTTAAAGAATAATCTGTGGGGATACATGGTTATAAATATTTTATGTGTTTTAGATATTCGATTTATGTTTCTTAGTTAAATTTTTAATGGTTAAAAAAATTGATGATATTTCTTCTAATCAAAGCTAAAAAATCCCTATATAATTATATATTTTTGTAAATTGGCTGATTAAAACATAAACGGATTGTTATATTATATCAATTTTTTATGTTTTTTAACCCTTGAATTGATGAGAGGAACAGAATAAGATTTTCTAATTATAGCAGATGAAAACGAAATTATAACTTAATTTTTTGGTGAAAATGTAATCAAAGATGAACAAATTTGTAAATTTTGCCAGAAAAATATGCGCTTCATGCATAATTTTAAAAATCCTGATAAGTTCGAATTGAGATCTTAATTATATGGTTGTCACTACTATCGGACAACTATCTCTTTACAATCCAGTTTT
>NW_020169751.1:0-1003 GCF_000988165.1 Vairimorpha ceranae
TAAAATATTATTTAATCATACTTTATATGATAAATTAGTTAAACTATTTATTTATTTGAATTTAGGCCATACTGCTGTCTAAATATCGTCCTGTTTTTATTTTAAAATTTGTTCCTTTTTCTCATACTTTCTTAGAACTTCTTCAAATAAATTGTATTTGAACATATGTATTACAAATATCTTGTTTAAATTTAAATATAAGATAAGACGGTCTAAAAATATAAATACATTATTGTATTACTGGGATTAATAAATACTTGAAATTTATTAATGGCAGCAGTAGAAAAAAATGAATAAAATGCCTCAGATAAAAAGATGCATTATTCTCTTTTACTAATATACTTGATTTTAAAAAGACTTACAACGACATCAGAGAAGTTTTTGCTAGACTAAACTGCTAAACACTTAATAGATTATAAGTAAAGAATTAAATATACACACAAACACGAATAAAAACAATTATCATCATGAAATTAAAAATACTGGAGTTTTAGATATAAGATATAATTTTATTTAGATACGTTGATATGAGTAGTATGTAGCAAAAACAATATAACATTTTGCACAAAAATCATTTAGATGCCTTTATCAATTTTTTTACAATTTATACGATCTTTGTGTTACCAGTATTATTGTATTTTTCTACTTAATACATAAATTTAATCCTAACAAAAAAAACAAATTAAAAATTACTGGCTGATTAAATCAAAATGGTTCCTACAAAAATGTATTTAAGATCGTTAGATAAATAATTTTCCCTTTTAGCTTTAAAAAATATAAAAATTTGGATTTATGGATATAGCACAAAATAATATTTTGCCCCTTTTATATCACAAATTTATAATCAATTTTCTAGATTTGACCCATGTATAATTTTTACTATTTTTAAAAGCCCCCATGAGAGGTAGTGATCTTAATATAGCAATCTATAATTCAAATTTTTTTATTAGAAAGTGTATAATAGTATTTTCATTATTATTTAACATAGTTATGATAATGTATT
>NW_020169752.1:0-995 GCF_000988165.1 Vairimorpha ceranae
AAAATTTTATTCAAAAAAAGAAGTATTATATATTGATTTAAATTGCGAATATAGGCATCTGTCAGCTAATCATAATTTTGTTACAGTGGATAGAAAAAATATATTAAAAAGTTCATTTAATAGTCTAAAAAACGTAGATTTGAATTGTTTGAGAGCTAACAACGTTTATATTAGTTTTAAAGATGAGATAGGCCAAGATGTGGGAGGGTTGAGTAGAGACTGGTTAAACTCAGTACTAAAATCGTTATTAGATAATGGCGCAGGATTATTTGTACAAGCTTCTAGTTATCCAGGTAATATTATTCCAAAATGCTTGGCGCAAGACAATTATTCTAATCTTATCTATTATAAATTCTTAGGTAGATTATTGGGTCTGTTGATAGTTAAAAAACATAATTATAATATCCAATTTGAAAAATTGATATATAAAAAAATTTTAAATATACCGTGTACAATATCTGATTATTGTGCCGCAGATTCAGAGTTTTTCAATAATCTTGTTAAATTAAAAAGTTGTGAAGAAGCTTTGTTTGAATTTACTGCAAGTTCAGGTAAAGAATTACTTAAAGGAGGTCAAAATATTAAAGTCGTAAAAGACAACGTAAATCTTTACATTGTATTAACGTTATTGGATAAATATGAAGCATCAATAAATACGGCTGTTGAGTACATTAAGGAGGGATTTTATGACATAATACCTCAAAAATTTCTTAGTAATTGGAATGCTGATGAACTAGAATTGTTACTTTGTGGTAAAGAATTGATTGACATTAGTTACTGGAAAAGACATACACAATATGAAGGATATTTACCAAATGATAAAGTCATTGTATGGTTTTGGGAATATGTAGAAACATTATCGGATGAAGGCCGATCTCGTTTATTAAATTTTGTAACCGCATGCACCCGTATTTCAGCTGATAGATCAAATTCGGATTCTGGTAGACAAGTAAACGAGGATAGAATTATGACCATTAGTAGGGTTAATAATGAAT
>NW_020169753.1:0-993 GCF_000988165.1 Vairimorpha ceranae
GGAAAGAACACAGCACTCACTAATACAATATTATCATTTTCTACTTCCGCCGCATTGTTGAGACATAATTGATAAGATGATGCATTATAATTTGTACCATTATAATTACCACCATAATACTCCACTCCAGATTTAATGCTACTGTCAAATTTATTACTGTTATTGCCAGTATCATTAAAAGTTTTAACCTGTTCATTTTTCAAAGTTTCCTTTACACAATCAATTTTTACAGCTCTTAGGCGCATATTAGCAGCCAACTCAATTTCTCCGTCATTTATATCATCTATCAACTTCAAAGCATCATCATGTACATCCTTTAATCTATTATTTCCCGCTACATCTTTATTGTCTACCATCATCGATTCAAGACTTTGTACTATTTTAATATAATTTTCAGTTTTAAATAATTGCCGAACTTCCCATAAACAGTTTGAATAAAGTTTAATTTCCAAGCTCCTTTCAATCTCGGACCATATCCCTTCAGAAACTTCGTTTTTTACTCTCATCACTGGATTTACACTTATTCGAAAAATCAACATATAACTACGAATAGCAATAAAATATGTAAAAAGATCAAGCTCCTTAATATTACTCAAAACAATATTGTCTTCTTTTAAAATTAAAAAAACATACTCTGTAAACTTAGAGCTATCTAAACGAAGACTGACATTTGAAAGCCGAGATAACATATCTACATAGTTTTGTACATCTTTATTCGCTTCTAAAATATCAAAAAAATTTCGAGAAGCCTTTAGGATTGCATCATTATTTACAAAATTCTCATCAGGATAATGATATTCAAAAAAATAGTTTCGACAACAATCCTCCAACATTTCCTGACACAATGGCTTTCGGTTCTTAGCCTCGATATCAAAATCTTCTCTTAACGGTTCATTAACAAATTCATATAAAACAGACTTTTTTCTACTCCGACTCGTAGAGAGATCAACTTTCTCTGTAGTAAAAAAATTCTCATCATAGTATTTCGAATCC
>NW_020169341.1:0-34922 GCF_000988165.1 Vairimorpha ceranae
GGCCATATCTACTGTAAAACACCGGAACTCGTCAGCTCTCCGAAGTTAAGCCAGTAAGAGCCTTGTTAGTACTGAGATGGGAAACTGCTCGGAAAAGCTAGGTGCCGTAGTTTTTGTTAAATAATTGACTGTTATGGTTATGAACAATATAATTTATTTGATTTCAATATATAATTGTTTATCCCTTTATTCCCTAAAGGTAATTGTTAATTGTTGGGTTTACTTACAGAAGAGTTAAATTTCTTATTTAATATTATTTATTAAACCTTATTAAATACTTTTATTCTCACTCTGAAACTTTTGTGTTTTAGAATTCAGTTTTATATTCGATGGTTTTACTTTAAACCAGATTATTGGTTAAATCTTTGTCATTGTGACAACTATACTTTTAATCATTCAATTTACCAATCTTTTCTTGAATTTTTTACTATAAATTTTTTTTTAATTTAAAATGTTTGTTCTTGGGGACAACTAGCGAATTTTGGCTACCTAAAGTTTTTTTAAAAATTAGGTGTTAAAAAATAATTATTTTAAGATTTCTACTCTAAATAAAGATAAATTCTTATACAAAAAGTGTTTTTTTAAAAGGTAGGCAAAACTCGCTAGTTAAGCAAACTTGCCGATATAAGCATATAAATCGAGAGAAAATTGCAAAATAAAAAATAGCTTTTTTTTTGATATTTATTTTTTTTCTTAGTATTGGCTGTTTATTTTAACCCTTAAATAAGGAAGATCAATATGCACTATAGTACTTTTTAGATGTAAATATACTATTGTAATGGTTGATCGAAAACAATATTATCTCTGAAAATATTTTATGTTTACGTTGTAACAGCAGATGTTCAATGAAACCAGTTGTAGGCGAACAAAATTTTGTAATTTACTGATGTAGCAAAAAAGAGAGACAGAGGAGACATTCACTTTTTCATTCAGTGATACTTTAACCAAGGTAATTAACCTAATTTATTTTTTACTCTTGGGTTTAAATTATAATCAAATTTATCAGACTTTATTTATTGCTGACACAGCAATAGCAGATATAAAAAACTTCTGTTAGATTATTACAAAAAATATTTGTATGAAAGGCCTGTATTACTAGGAGGAAAAAATATAATTGTAGAAGTTGGTGAAAGCGTTCTGTCAAGGCGTGGTACTATTAAAATCCAACCATTGCATCTGAATTATTAAGATTACTGTTTGGACAGTCGAAAAAGTTGAAAATAGAATAATATTGACTTTAATAGATGTTTTAAGGAATGTAATTTTACCAAATAGTGTACTTCATACTGATGGTTTTGTCTTCTACCCTGTAGTTGCTCGTAATTTAAATTAAAATCACCATGTAGTGAATCATTCAGAGGGATTTCGTTTAATTGATAACACAAACAAACTACATTGAAGGATTTTGGTCTCATCTAAAGAGTACAATGAGGAAAGAAAATGGTGTGCAAAGAAATTTTATAGATAATTGGATTGCTCAGTATACCTTAAGCGTAGATTTTTAATAAATACAAAACCTGAAGAGTTTGCTCGGCGGTTTGTATAAATTGTAATGGTTTTTTTGAATTAAATCAATAATTTTTTTAACTTTTTTCTAAAAATTCAAGGTAGGTAAAAGTCGCCAGAAGACCATACTAATCTTTTTTAACCCCGATTCAATGTACGATCAGTTGTACTTTTAATAATAATATTTTTTTTATTGTTGCATGCCTACTAAATTAAGTTATTAGCTCAAATATATGGATTTTAAAGTGTGATAAAAATTTTTTATAAAACATTTAATTTAAGAAAAATGACGCATTAAAATTATCAATAATATTATTTTATTTGCAATTTAAAATCTTATGTCACTACACACGAATAACTAAGAATTATTTAATTTAGTTTAGAAGAAGGTCATATAAATAATGTACTTTTGGCTTTTCTTATTATTGTGATACAAACGCTAGACAATAAAAAAATAAAATTATATTGTTTTGAACTCTAAAATATTTTAGACTTCTAAGGATATATATAATTAAACGTTGCTAGTTTTAATTAATATTAAATTCTTTATCAATTTCTTGACGTCTATTCTTAAAGATACCATTTCTTTATCCCTTATAGCATTAGTATGCAAATATTATCACCAGAGCGTTAATAATATCCTTTTTTAATAGTTAAAATAATTTTATTGCTAAATTTCAATTCATACATAAATTTTTAATTAAAATAAGTGCTATTTATAGCTAAATGCTTTAATATGCAGCAATGAGAAAATAAAGGTATTTATTTTAAATCATAAGAGAATATTATTAATCCTTTCTTAATATGTGCTTATCATAACAAGTTTAATTATTAATGTATATAAAAATTGGGTAAAAATATTATAAGAATAATTTATTTTTTTGTTTTTTAATATAATATAAAATGCCAAAATAAGTTTAAAATGATGCCACGGTGTTATGAGAAAATTGTTTAAGATTTAAAAACCTTAAAGTAAAAATATTCAAAGCACAAAAAAAAAAATTCCTGGTCCGTTTCGTTTTTAAATAAATATAACTTTTTAAAAAAATTAAATCTTCTATATATATAAAAAGTTTGAATCTTAACATTTATTTATTTTTTAACCTTTTTTTTAAAATTTGTAAAATTCTTTGTATTTTTTGTTAAGAACGAGTAATTTCATTTAAGGGCTCATTTCTCTAAGCACGGAACGATGTTTTTGTGCATTTTTCCTTGCTTTTATTTAGTTAAGATAACCTTATACAAGGTGTCTATAGCAAATTTTTATTTATAATAAAAAGGACCAATTTGTATGTAAAAACAATAAAATAAGTACATACATAAAGGCACATCAAATCCATTAAAAATAATAAGCATACATTAAATTTATGAACCCGTTTTAAACGGGATAGCGCAAGCTTGTAAATTTTATAAAACAACATTTTTCATAACCGAAATATTTAACAAGGGCCCAATAGAGTTTCTTTAAAACATGTGAACATACCCCCAGGGACGGATCAGTGCGGTTATTTCCCGCTGGAAGTTGATACTTAGGTTACTTCCCCCCAGAAAGAAATAAAAAAAATAATAAAGAAATTTAATCATTTTTGTTCACTTCAGTCAAACATTCTAATATTTTATAAAACTCGTTATTTCTAAATCTTTCACGCCACATATATTCAGCAAGATATGAATTTAAAAATCTTCCTTTTTAGCGCCTTTCATTTTTTTAATATAAATTTTATTCTTATTCCAATACGATTCAATATGTTGCGTATGGACACCATTATCAGGATTAACAAAATTTAAAGAATGGTTTACTGTATAGTATTGAAAACCTAAGCCTTAATATACCTATTTGCAGCCCATTGATCTGAATAAATAATCGTACCAGGCAAACACATTCCTCGAATAGTATACAGAAGGGAGGCTTTGTCTCTTTGGGCTACAATCTCTATGTATCCTCTTACAGGTACATAATTTGCATTAACTATCCCAAAAACCTAGACTTGATGTTCTGACGTTCGTCCCCTATGATATTTTTGCTTGTGAAAATACAAGCTTTCATCAATTTGGTATATAATGCCAGGACCACCAAGAGAAGCCGGACTTCTAATAAAGAACTCTACACATGCATTTCTAAAACTTCTACACATGTCAGCTACCTAATCGTGTCCTAGTCGCGTTAAAACGTCAATGTTTTTATGCGAAGTGTTTTTTTTAAAATAAATTGCGTATACTCCCATTTGTAAATCAATTCGTGTTTTTTTCAGAAAACGAATTGTTTCTGATTGAAAGTGTAGTTTTAAACTTAAGACATTGTTTGTTTCCGCACTTCCAAACAAATTTGTCTTTAGTCTTACTACAAGCTAGCCAGTCTATACCTCTAGAGCAATATACACAACACATGCTCCTTTTGATCAATCCAGTGGATTTGAGAAAGTTGATAGTACAATTTATATCAGTACCAATAATTGGCAAAATTTCTTCTAATATAAGGGTAAAATATTAAAAAAAATTATACTGCGATTATTTTCCCTGGTGGAAATAACCGCACATATCCCCAGAGACATTTCAACTAGCACTTTTTTCTAATTTTTGGTGTATTTTCTAAACATATTATTTTTTAACAAAATTTCAATTTAGTTAAAATTTTATATTTAGTTTAGTATCAAAAATGACATTATCATTAATTTAACTTTTAAAAATTGAATTGTTTTTTATGTAAATTTTTATCAAAAATTAAGGTTTATAAATAATCTGTGTTTTCTTCGCCAGGGATATAACTACTAAATTTCACGCATCCAGCTCGTGACCGAACCCCAGAGAAGCAAAGGACTTCTCGTACACATTTTACAGTATTTATATTTTTTACTTTACAAATTCCTGACTTTAAATCTACATAAAAATGTTTTATACAGATTCGAATCCTGCATACTTTTGTAATATAACAAGACAAAGCCCTTTGTGGCATTATCCATCTATGCTCAAATAAAAATTTTTAAGGGTAATTTTACAAGTAGAGGAGTGTCGGACAATAATATGTTGTTAAAAATTTGGTTAATATAACCCGATTGACTAGAAAAGTGGATTTAATTTTTTTGTTTTTTATCCCAAAAAATAAAATTCAGAAGATTGAGAACAAAAAAGCTTTAATATAATATTTTAGAAAAATATAGAAATATATACGGATCTTTGTGTAAATTTTCACAGACATTGTTTGATTAAAAAAGAAATGAATTTTGAACATGAAGATTTCAGAATAAAATTTTCCTAGCTATAGTAAAAAAGTTCAGATAGAAAGGACACAATTTTTGCTAATGTTGAAATTTTAAAAATAACGTTTTCGAAAATAATAGAGCTCTGGTTAGCTAATACTAATTTAATAGCTTTATATTACGAATTTTAAGAAAAGGTGTTTTTAAAGTTTTAAAGACGAAAGTTCAAAGGGATTGTTAAAAGTTTTATCCTAATCTAAATTACATAAAAAACCAAATCATTGGAATAAACGAATCAAAAATTGGAAAAATTAAGTATAACAAAGGACATCTGGTAAAAGAAGTTTAGATTTTTAGGATGGTTGAAAGAGCATATAACAAGAAAATATTATTATTTCAGGTTAATGATAAGACAAAATCGACCTTAATGCTTTATTTAAGTAATAGTGTATGTATGGCGCAATTCGATAGTATATAGCGATTGTTGGGAAGTTTACACCAATTTACAAGAGATTGGTGTAAAACGCTCAACATTTAATCATTCTAAATATTTTAAAGATCTAGTACAAGCGTTTACACCAACATAATAGAAGAATTTTAGTCTGCTTTAAAAAAAGATATACATTAGGTGTAGAACTAGGAAGCTTATAAATCCTTATTAAGTTCAATTTATGCTGTTGAAAAATTACAAATTAGTCCCTTATATAGTTGTTTTGGCCTTTATTAAATCAAAACTTAAAAGATTAAATTTTTATATAATATACTTACTGTTCTCAATCTTCTGAATTTTATTTTTAAATAAAAAATAAAAAATTTTAGGACCAACTTTTCTGTCAATCCGGGTTACAAACTCCTAGAAAGTGTTGTTACACAAAACCACTTTTTAATATAAGAAATTTAAAAAGATATTTTACTTAAAATTTTATTATAAGTATTCAATTAAATCAATATCAGACGATTTGTAGAGTTTATTGGGGGTTTTAACTATGCAATCAATTTGTGTAATATTGGACTTTTTCAGATTATTCCCGTTAAACATAAAAAAAATTTTTCTTTTCGTTGAATCAATCATTAGTTTAAAGTCTAACTTATTCTTCTTCCTGTCGAAAGCGAAACATTCTAAATTTTTTTCATCAATATCTTCTTGAAAGTTAAATAAAACGGCAATTAATGGATAACCAAAAAGTGCTCCGATGTATTGATCATAATCAAAATGTCTGAATTTGTAATTTGGATCCTCAACTAGACAAAATAAGTTACGTAGATCTTCAAAAAAGCAATTCGATAAATGAATATCTTTAAAATATTCAAAATCCTCATCGGAGCGCATAAGTTCATTTTTCCAAAAGGTATTTAAATTGTTTTTCATAAAATTTGTAAAAAATATAGATAACCTATATTGTAACAGTTCATTAACTTCTTGTAATATCAAAATAAATTTTTCTAGAAAATTAATAATCTTACTATAATCTCTGTCAAAAAATGCTAAAATGTAATCTTTATTTTCTAAAGCATGCATAATTCTTGATGCAGATTTATTTGTTAATCCGTGAAGAAGTTGACAGGACAATGAAATTGTTTTTCTCTTATTTAACAATACAAGTTCTATAAAACGATTTTCTATTTTCAAACTCATATCACCCACATTTTGAAAATTTTTTTCGACTACAATACCATACTGAGATTGTGATGCATTATTAAGCAACATTGAAGCAATTTGTATGTAAAGAATATTGTTTTGCCCTAAGGATGTAATAAAATTTAATTGGTGAAATATCTTGTCAGTATTTGTAAAATCTTTTGAAAAGCAATACAAACTTTTAATGTACGTATTAGTTACTCGATTAAAATAAATACAAAAAAATCCAGAAATATCAGAGTGCGGTGATTTGACTTCCGTTATAATTAAAATATTATTGTTAGATGAATAATAGTTTTTTATAAAAAAGTCATATTTTGCTGATGAAGTACCTTTTAAATCAATATCATACATTTTATGTATTTGTGGAACTACTGGGAATATTTGTGATGAAAAAATATAAGACATCTTAAATAATACATTTAGTTTGTTCATGGGCATTTTTATTGTTTAATATTTATAAAAAAATTTATTTTTAAAGTATAAAATGCTTTGTATCATATGTACGTATTTATTTTTTAAAAATTTAATTATACTGCTAATAAATATTTTTATATTACTTTGTTAGTTTTTACATTCATCATAGATTTGTTAAAAGTCATAATTTTTTGTTTTTCTTTTGATTTTTTATTAAATCAAAAAAGGAAAATTTTAAACTTTTTTTTAAATAAGTTGTTGGGATTTGTGGTATAAGAATTATACCACATTTTAAGATGACCAATGATTTACAATATCACGTTAAAACGTCATTCGTTTTAATGATTAAATTAATATATTGGACCATTTTCTAAACAAATATGTTTATTGGTTTACTATAAATATAAATAAGAAAATTTAATTTAAAAAATGATAAATCAGAGTAGCCACTACAACAAAAATTCTTCTACAAGTACAAAGTCCGATTTCAATAAAAACACTTTATTTAAACATATTTCCCTCAGCATCCTAGAACGTTTTTTAGCCACAGGGGCAATTCCTGGCAAACACGCCAGGATTTAACATGGATTTAATTAATCAAAATATATTGATATTTTGAATCTGAACATTTATTTATTTCTTAATTCTTTTTTAAAAAATTTGTAAAATTCTTTGTATTTTTCATTATTAAATAGTAACAAACAGCATAAAGTTATTACTCTATGGACGGTACAAAATTTTGTAAACATTTCCCTTTAGTTAATTAATTATTCAAGTTGTAAAGTGTGTGCACTATTGCCATTTTTTAATGGAAGAATGTAATTTTTAAATTTTCAACAATACATTATATGCATAAAGAAATATACACATAATTTATAAAGAAAGCATGTATCGTATTTGTAGTCCCGTTTTAAACGGGAAAGCGCAAGCTAGTCTATATATATAAAAAGTTTGAATCTGAATATTTATTTATTTTTTAACCCCTCCTTTTTAAAAAATTATGAGAAATGTTTTTTTAAAGAAATAACATTTTTTTATAGCTATCTTTATAATGGACAGCTTAATATTTTAAATGGATTTTTTTAAGTTTCATTCAATTGTTCAAATTGTAAAATGTGCGCCATTACTGAATTTATTTATTTAAAAAATACAATTATCAAATTAATAACGATACATACATAAGCAATGATATATATACATAATTTAAACAAAAAGCATGTATCGTATTCGTAGTCTCGTTTTAAACAAGGTAGCATAAGCTAGTATTTATATAATTTTTTATGAGGATATCTATAATTTTGTATTTTGATACTATTTAATTAATCTTTCTTCTGAATAAATACAATCAGTTAAGATATTATTTCTTAATATTAATGGTTTAAATAAGTAATATTTACATATATACAAATGTATACTATTTTATATATTCATACATTAAAGTTCTTACAACAAAGTATTTCATTTATCTTTTTTATATTAAGCTGTTAAGAATCTTAACTACAGGATGTTATTATTAGAATTAAAATGGTCATGAAGTTCTAAACATTTTATATATAACTGCAATTTAAAAAATTTATTTCTTAAAGGTATCTAAAGAGGATGTTTTACACAGCTTTTTTTACAAATACATAAAAATAAAAATTCGTGTATGCCTATAAAACATGTGATACACTAATAATTGGCGAGGTTAATTACAGAAAATTCATTATACTGTCGCAAATGAGGGCTTTTATAGTTCACAGTAGCTAAATCTTTGCAAGAAAAATGTTTTTATTTTATAAATAAATTTTTTAGCAGCAAATGAGGAGTAAAATGTGCTATACTTATTTTTTTGTTTATCTTAAAATTACTTTTTATAACATTAATTCTGAGTACTTTCTTTATAACAACGACAAATAATACTCGTGTAACGTCTAGTGAGGTGGCCAAAACGAAAATATTGTTACAATATGGAACTAATAAAAGGTGATTTCATAATTTTATAAAATTTATTCTTTCTTTTGGTTTCTATTTTTGTAAACCCGTTTATGGTGCTGTTGCTAATTTAAATATTCATGTTCTTCTTTTATAAAACTTTATTTATAATAAAAAAAATTCTAGAAGGTTTATTTTTGGGTATTTTAAAAGATAAAAAAAATGTGGTGGATACCGCAAATACATAACTAAATTTATAATTGTTGGGATAAAACATGGGTTTATTTAGTAATTATTATTTACATAACAGATATGTCAAAGCCCTCCATCCAATACAGCTGATTAACATGTCTACATCTTTACTGTCCTACAATAATATCTCTTATTTTTTTGTAAAAAATAAATATGATTAATATCACAAATACACAACTAATCTAAACAATCTCTTATCTTTTTTATATATTTAAAGATAATTAAATAAATCAAACAGACTGTACAAACACCAGTATACATTTATGTAATTACATGAAAAAAATTCTTTATTTTATAAAATTTTTACCCTTTATGGCAGTACAGTACACCAGATCTAATAAATCAAATAACTTAACAGTTGGTATTGTAGGTCTACCAAATACTGGTAAAAGTACATTATTCAATTTTCTAACTAAAAATTCAGTTCCTGCTGAAAACTATCCATTTTGTACTATTGATCCTTCACACGGTAAAGTAGAAATTGATGATGTAAGATGTGACAACTTAGTAAATATTTGTAAACCCAATAAGGTTGTAAAGGCATGTCTTAATGTAACAGATATTGCTGGATTAGTCAAAGGCGCCAGTGAAGGATTTGGTCTGGGAAATTGCTTTTTGAGCCATATTCGTAGCGTCGATGCCATATTTCACGTAGTTCGATGCTTTGAAGACAGCGAAATCTTGCATGTAGAAGACTCTGTTGATCCCATTCGTGATATAAAGGTTGTTAACGATGAATTACGAAAAAAAGATTTAGAAACGCTTACAAAATTTCGCGAGAGAATGATTAAAGAAAGTAGAGGCAAAGCCTTAGATAAAAATTTTAAAGATAGGTTAGACCTAATTGAAAGACTTCTTAAGATTTTAGAAAGTTCTTGGGTTAATGAACATCAATATTCAGATGAAGAAGTGTCGTTTATTTCTACTTTAGATTTATTAACTGTCAAAAACGTTGTTTATTTAGCAAATGTTAGTGAAGAAGATTACAATAAGAAAAAAGCCAATAAGCATTTAAAAGCTTTATTTAAGTTTACACGCAATGTTATTGTTTTCAGTGCAATTTTCGAGCACGAATCAGAAAAACGATCAATATTTATTAGCAAATTGGCTAAAAAAGGATATGAATTATTAGATTTAATAAACTTTTTTACTATAGGTAAGGATGAAGTGCGCAGTTGGACTATTAGACGTGGATGTACTGCACCACAAGCAGGTGCTGTCATACATAGCGATTTTATGAATTATTTCATTATGGCGGAAGTTTGTTCTTATGATGACTTAATTAAACTTGGCTCTGAAGCAGAAGTAAAAAAACAAGGAAAGTATCATCAAAGAGGTAAGCAATACGTTGTATGTGATGGTGATATAATATTATTTAAACATAATCCGCCTACTTCGAAAACTAAAAAAAAGAAATAAATCAAAATATTTTTTATTTTAAAATTATAAGTGGATATTTTTATTACTTCTTCACAAAAATATTTTATTTAAATTTAAGTGTATATCTTTATAAACTTATGTATTTTAATATAAGTTATATTCTATAAAATATTCTTATGTCAAATATTTCTCTTTTTAATTTTTCTTTATCATAATATTTTATATTAAAATTTTTATTTAAAATATAAATAACTATTTCAACTTTATCTATTCATAATTATATTGCTCAATTTACTTTTTCTATTTGTACACTCTAAACACTTAATAACAAAATATATGCTTATAAATTCATTAAAAATGAATATTATAACTGTATAAAAGTAAAAATTTCTTTTTGTAACTGTTAGTATAAAATGTGGGTTTATTTAATAATTATTATTCATATAACAGACATGTCAATGCCATCGACCCAATACTGCTGATTGACATGTCTACATCTTTACTGTCCTACAGTAATTTTTTAAATTTAACTTGTCCTTTACTGATATTATTTTTAAAATTGTTAAGCCTTTATTTTAAAACTTTTTTCGTAATATTATTATTTATTTGTGAAGTACTATCAACTAAGTTTTTGTTCTGTAAAGGATTGTGTTCACTTTGTTCTCTAATCGGGACCATTGCCATAGCTATATTTTCCTCACCAGATCCTTAAAAATCTAAGCCCTCTTATATCCCAAAGAAATGACTATTAGCGTTTTCTGACAAAACTTTAAATTATAAAATAACATGATTTTAAAAATAATTTTTCTTTTAGCTGTTTAAAAAATTTCATCAATAAATTGATTAATTTTTAACTGCAATTTTTCATGTATTTTAAATACTAAAAATAGAATTTCTTCTTTTTCTTACCATTAATGGTACTTGATATTATTCCTTATTAATTTTAACATTTTTTACCCCTCGAATGAAACAAAGATTTAACTTTTTAGACATTCGTGCAATAATTAACGAAATTAAGCCAAAATTGATAAACAAGTTTATACAGAACTTTAACACCACACAACAGAGAATCATTTATATTAAATTCAGTTCAAAAGATATTTTGTTAATTGAACCAGGAATAAGAATTCATCTTACAAGTGAAGCCGATGATGGTATTAGCCATTTTTGTAATATTTTAAGAAAAAAAGCTAGACGTGATAAAGTAGTCGATATCTATCAAGTAGGTTTTGATAGAGTAATTGTTTTTGAATTGTCGCGTCAAAAAATCGTAATAGAATTTTTTAGTGGTGGTAATGTGTTTATTTTAGATGAATTTGATAAAGTTGTGGAAGTATTTCGTGTTGTTAAAGAACTTGATATTATAAAAAACACTCAGTATGTTTTTAATCCTGCAGAATTTGATTTTAGTTGGGAAAATTTTTGCAATATGGAGTTTAAAGAATTTTTACCGTTTGAAAAAGAATTGGTTGATAATTTAATTAAAAAAATAAATAAGTTAACTGGTACAGATATACTGGTAGACAAAGATCCTAAATATAAAACAATCTTTAATGATTGTTTACAAGAATTTAATGAATTTATAAGTAATATCGGTGGTTTTGGAGCAGTTCAGATGAAAAAAGGAAAACCTTTTTCATTTTTTCCATTTGATATTGAAATTGACAATAAAAAAACATTTCAGTCTTTTAATGAAGCTGTAGAATTTTTTTTTATGGATAGAAGAAAGAAAAAAATTGAAAAAGTAGATAAATTACAGAAAATAAGAAATAAGCAATATGAACATATTAAGGAACTAGAAAATATGGTTAAAGATATGACAATGAAGGCCGATCTCATTCTTAAAAATGCGGATATTGTAGAGAATGTTCTTGATATTCATAATTACGTTATAAAAAATAAGTTAAATTGGAATGATTTTTTAAAATTTAAAGAGGACGAAAAATCCAAAGGAAATGAAATTGCAGATATAATTGTTAAATCGGATTTTAAGAATAAATCTTGTATAATCGATTTAAAGGATAATGAAGATTCTCATTTTATAGAAATTAGTTTTGATAAATCACTACATTCTAATGCACAAAATTATTTTGAAAAACGTAAAAAATTTGAAGAGAAGATTTTAAAGACTGAAAAAGCTATTGATACAATTAAAATTAAAACGTACACAAAAGAAGAAAAAATTAAGATTCAGCGCTCAGTTTTTTGGTTTGAAAAATTTAATTTTTGTTTTACAACCGATAAAAAGTTAGTTATAGGAGGAAAGAATGCGCAACAGAATGAAATTATTGTTAAAAAACATCTAACACCAAATCATTTGTATTTTCATACAGAGTCTTCGGGTGGCTCTAGTGTTATTTCTGAAGCAGATGTCAATATTGACGAGGTTGCTCTAGTTGCATTGTGTAATTCCGCTTGTTGGGAAGTAAATGTAGTCTCTCCTGTTTTTTATGTGAAAAGCGATCAGGTTAGTAAGACCCCTCCTACTGGACAATTTCTACCTAAAGGATCTTTTTTAATTAGAGGTACAAAAACTTATGTAAATGTTTATAAATTAGAATATGGAGTAGGGCTGTTATTTAAAACATCTGATGATATTCAAGAAGGAGATTATTTTATTAAATATGAAGATGCGGTTTTTGTTACTAATCCTTCCAATTATGAAATAGACTACGCTTTACCACTTTCGGCACCTTATAAAGTTTTAAAAGACTTGTATAAGTTTAGAGTGCGTATTTTACCTGGTAAAGACAAAAAAGGAAAAGTTATTCAAGGAATTATATCTCATTTTATAAAAGATACTGAAGAGAGGATAATAAAGATCATAAAAAGGATATCAGTAGAAGAGTTTATGAACGTACTACCTACAAATATTAAAATAGGAAAAGATATTAAATAAAGCAATTGTTATTTTTTTAACTAAGTGACTATTCAAATAGAAAAAGATATTAAATAAAGTATGTGTTATTTTTTTAACTAAGTGTACTATTTACAAATAGGAAAAAATATTAAATAGTTCAAAATATAATAAATTAAATAATTTATATTATATTATTTATTAAATTTTACATTTTTAATTAAATTCAATATATCTTTATTACTTCGTTTAAAATAATATTTCTGCGATATTTCACTTACATCAGCGCTTTCTTCTTTAGTATCGCACACTGGTGTAAAAATTTCACATTCTTTATTTTCTTTATCTTCTAAATTTTCTATATAAATTAAATATTTAAAAGTATCAATTTCATTCTCTAAATCAGTTACTTTTGTACAAACAAGTTTTTTATCAGAATCGTATACAGTTATTTTATTATTAAAATATTTATAAAATCCTTCCTCCCATTTTTTAAGCTTTTTCTTTTTATCTTTTGTGTAAAGACAATGATGCATAAAAAGGGAGATGAAAAATATATTAATTTATTAGAAGATATAAATTTACAGCTTTTATAACAAAAAAATTAAGAATTGCTTTACTATCACTCATACATATTATTTATGTATTAAATTCAAATAAAAAAAAATATAAAATATTTTTAAGATACACTACTAACTATTAAAAAAAATTTATATAAAAATGTAACTACCATCAGGTGTCCAGCTGTTACAAAACAGTATGGATGTTTTACAAGTAGTTTTAATATTTAAGTAATAAAAGAACTTTTTATAAAATACATTCCTTCTTCTACTTATTGAGGGTTAAAAAAAATTTATATTTTATAGAATTTTTATTAATGGTTCGAGTCTGAAATAAAAGATATAAATATTTCTATGTAAATTATAACAACCTGTAATATAATAAGTTTAATATATGGTTTATACTTCTATAAAAAATTAATTGAATTTATTAATTTTAAGACATATATTTAATTTTTTATTATTTAATTATCATTTCTAGCACTCTACATTTTTATTACACTTTAATAAACATTTTTAACATTTTATTCTTTAATTATCATTTCTACCACTCTACACTTTTATTACACTTTAATACACACTTTTAACACCTTACCCTTCTGTTATGAATCTTGATCAAGTAAAAAAAGAATTTTTAGAAAAATTAAAAACTTATCCATTTGAAACAGATGAAGAAGCTTTATCATGGGGTATCACAGATTATAAACTTAATTATGCTAGTAAACCTATACCTCTTGAAACACCATTTTGTATCCAACCGAAAAAAGTAAATAAAAAAATGGCAAGTACATCTGAAATATTAGAAAATGATACAATCTTTTCTGAATCTACAGAAGATGAGTATTCTTCTACTGATGAAATATATCATGATGATATTGTTATGAATATTAATTTAAGTATTAAGAGTAAATTAATTATTGATTCTTGTAATTTAACAATTAATAGAAGTAAAAAATACGGATTAGTCGGTAGAAATGGAATAGGAAAAACTACTTTTTTAAAAAATATTAAAAAAAGGAAATTTGGTATACCTAGAGGTATTAAAATATACATGATTGAACAAGAATGTAATCTTGATATCACAGTACTAGAACATGTGGGAGAGAATGGTGGTCGTATTTTATCAGGATTTGGGTTTACAAAAGAAATGTTTAATTTTAATTTAAAAGATCTTAGTGGTGGCTGGCGTATGAGGGCCCATCTAGCAAAGGCCATAAATATAAATCCTGATTTACTTTTATTAGATGAACCCACTAACTATTTGGATATTAATGCCCTAAATTGGCTTGAAAAACAAATAAAAGATCTTAAGACCGTTATTATTGTCTCGCACGATAGAACATTTCTAAATAACGTAGTCGACGAAATTTTACATTTAAATGACTACAAGATTGATATTTACAAGGGAAATTACGACGCATTTGTAGCACAGAGAAATAATCGATTGTTACAGTTGAAAAGAGAATATGAAAATCAATTAAGACAGAGAGAGCATTTGCAAAGTTTTATCGATAGATTTAGAGCTAGTGCTGCAAGAGCAGCACTAGCGCAATCTAAAATTAAACAACTGGCCAAAATGCCACCACTTATTCCTCCTAAAAAAGATCCTATTATTAAATTTACCTTTGATTGTACAGTGTGTAAAGGTATTCTAGTTGAAATGCGTGATGTAAAGTTTTCGTATGTACAAGGTAAGCAGATTTTTGAAAATGTTACTATTTCTATAACTAATAAATCTAGAATAGTAGTAGTAGGTGCTAACGGACAAGGTAAATCTACATTTTTAAAGATGTTAACTAATAATTTACAGAATTGTGATGGTTATATTATTAAAGCTTCATCACTCCGTGTCGGATATTTCGCACAGCATCATGTAGACAATCTAAATATTAATGAAAAAGTTTTAGATTTAATGCTTAAGAAATATACGTTGGAAGAAAGCAAGCGTTCGTTGGCGAATTTCGGTTTAAATGTAGATAATCAAAGAATAGGTACTTTATCAGGCGGACAAAAGAGCAGGTTGACTATGGCACTTATAAATGGTCTTAAGCCCAACTTATTGGTGTTTGATGAACCTACTAATCATCTTGATATGGAATCTATAGAAGCATTGGCTGAATGTATACGAAAGTTTGAGGGTGGTGTAGTTTGTGTTAGTCACGATCTTAATTTTGTAAGTAAAGCTTTTTCTGAGGTATACGTTTGTGAAAATAAGACACTTAAGTATTTTAGGGGAAGTGCCGCTGATTATAAAGAGAGTATTAAAAGTTAATTTTATATTTATTAGAGTTTTTTTATGTACACTTTCGTATTTATTAGGAGAAATATCTCCTGATTATAAAGAGAGTATTAAAAGTTAATTTTATTTGTTGTTATTAAATTTATTTATTAAAAATATTTTTATATACACACTCGTGTTAGATACTTCGTATTATCACGAATGTGTAAGATGTAAAATCTAATCTGAGACAGGCACCACTTTTAGTCAAAAATGCTACCACAAGGTCTACCAACTACAAGGCTTTTATGGTTTTTAAATACTCAGATAAAATATTATTTTAGCTTATTTGTTTGACTATTGAAAGACGCAGAGAAATCTTTAGCCCCGAAAATACATTGTTAAGTTCAAGAGGTTAACCTAATCGATAAGCAGGTGCTAACTTAAAAATAAGTGGTATATAATAAGTAAATCATACTTATCCTTATAAGTAAACCATTTTTAGAATTATTTGTTTACTTTAAAATTTATTAATTAATTATTTTAAATGTTACTTTTTTTAATTTTTAAACAATAACGTCAATCTGTGCACTAAATAATTTTAAAGCCAAAATACATAGCTTATTATTTATTTCCATTTATACACCCTATGTTTCGCAGACTCAATAGAAATTTAAATAATTTTAAAAATGACATTTTAAAACAAAACATAAGAGGACATTTTGTCTCTAGATCCTTATCAAAACATACACTTGTGCTACTAGTTCTTAGTATTACTTCCCTTACAATGGGTTGTATTATGACATATACATATTACAACCTATATGAGACATTAATAAGTTACAGTGATAGCACTACTATTCCAATATATTTCCCGCAATCTACAATGTACTTTTACATTCAGATAGATGACTTCTACCAGACCAATCTAAAATATTCTAAAAGTATAAGTTATAATCAATTAAAAGGCGATAGAGAGACTAATTCTAATGTTACAGATCCTTTAAGTAGTAGAAGAGGTAAAGTGTATTATCCAGCGGGTATTCTTCCCAATACATTTTTTCAAGACGGGTTTACTTTCTCAAATTTAAATATCAATACTTCTAATATATCATGGAATAGTATGAGAAAGAAGATAAAACCGAGTGGATATGATAGAAGTGAAGTAATACCACCACCATTATGGGATAGATATAGAAATATACCTAATTTATCTGATAATGAAAGATTTATTAACTGGATTTATACATCACCTTTTTATAACTTTAGAAAGTTGTGGGGGACTATTAATGTCAGAGAAGCGGGTGTGTACAATTTAGAAATAGATTCTAAATACCCATACGGTAACAAAAAGGTATTTTTTAGTCAAATGTCATGGGCAGGTACTAAAAATTACTTTTTATCAATAGCACTAATAACAATGGGTATTATTGGATTATTATTTACATATCTGTTGTATAGAAAAGTGTTAGATTAAATGTAATATATTAGTGGAGTAAAACGTAGATTTGAATAAATTTTTATTAAAATTTATAAGTTATGATTTTTTAAATAAAAATTTTTAAAATAAAATTCTAAAAATAAGTTTTTATAAATAAGTAATAACTTAGTATTTGTTAGTAATTCATAAGTAATTTTCTACATTAAACTATTTATTAGTATTCTTAAGTAACTTTTTACTGTAAATAAGTAACAACTTGCTATTTGTTAATTTTTTTTATGTTTAATTTTCTACCCCCAAAAATGCCAGTAAAAAGAAAAAATCACGGTAAAAACAGAAAAAATAGAGGATCTTGTAAACCTGTCCAATGTGATAAATGTGGTAGACTTGTACCAAAGGATAAGGCCATTAAAAGGTTTAAGATTGTTCCACTTGTAGAAGCAGGATCTATGGATGATGTAAAAGTAGCATCTATTTATGATGTATTTGAAGTGCCGAGAATTTCGTATAAAAATCAGTACTGTGTTTCATGCGCCTGCCATGCAAGGATTGTGAGAGTGAGAAGTAGACAAGGAAGAAAAATAAGATATGATGGAGAGAAAAGGATGGTAAAATAAATTATTAATAATTAATTGTTTTTAAAAATTTATTTATAAAATGTTTCGCACTACACCAACACCCAACGTCTTTTCTCCTAACCTTAATGCAAATTTCTCTTTATTTTTTTCACTAGACAGCGCAATTTCTTTTTCTGTCCTTATTTTTACTAATACTTTATTACCGGCTTTTGTAAATCTAACCTTTTTATTATCTAATGTTCTAATTCCTTCCACTTTACATTGAATACTTAATACACCGATATGTAACATACAAGTAAATCCAGAACATATTATATTATCACATTCTAATAAAGTAAGTTTACATGTAAATAATTTTGTCTTTTTATAAATATCATCTGTTAATTCAACAAGATGGCTTCCAAGTTGTAACTCTTCTTCTTCTGACTTAACTTTCATTTTCACTGTGTCACCAGGAACCCCTTCATCAATTTCTACATCATCTAAATTGTAAAGTCCTACAATCTGTACATTAAAATTTTGAGGTACAGCTTTAACAAAAGTATCTTTTCTAATTATTCCACTATCAATCTTCCCGCAAATTAAACTGGATCCTAATGCTTTTAATTTTTCTACAATAATAATATTTAATTTATCAGTACATCTTTTATTGATTTTTATACTATTTAAATAATCAAAAAATGTCGGACCGGTGTACCAGTTATCTTCTAACTTATTAATATTAGAACCAGTTAAACCACTAACGGGTATAAAAATAGTATCGTTAAATAAAAACTTAATGTAAGATCCGATTTTAGTTTCAATCTCTGTAAATCTTTCTTTGGACCAGTTGACACTAGGATCATCCATTTTGTTAACTAATACTATTAATTTTTGAATAGTACCACTCTTCATCAGTAAAATGTGTTCTCTAGTCTGTCCGCCTTTTTCGAAGCCCGCTTCAAATTCGTTAATACGTGCACTAACAACAAGGATTCCAACATCCGCACAGTTTGCTCCACTGATCATTTCGAAAACGTACTGTTTATGACCTGGCGCATCAAGAATATTAATTTTTTTATCTGGAAGCTCAAAAAATGCAGTACCAAGTTCAACTGTCTTCCCCTTTTCCCTTTCCTCGGGATTTGTATCCATACACCAGCTTAAGTACCAATTTTCTCTGCCACTTTCTTTGGCAGATTCTCTGTATTTTTCTATAGTTCTAGTATCAACAATATTTCTTAACATTAAAATCTGTCCACAGATAGTCGATTTTCCTGCATCTACGTGCCCAACAAAAACAATGTTTATGACTTGTTTAGAGATCTTTAGATTTTCTAGTTCTTTCATGAGGGCGTAAATTGAAAATATTGTCTAAAAATTAGTAGACTGTTAAAACATTACAATTTGTAATAAGAAGTTTTAGAATAGTAAAAATTACTATTGTGATAAAATGTATTTAAAACGAGTTAGTTAATACTGGTTGTAAATTTATGGTATTTTAAAAGTGTTAGTAAACAGTACTTTAGTAACTAAAATTTTACTCTAAAATATAAATTTATAATATAAAATATAAATTTATAATAGATGTATTAAACTGTAATTATAATAAATAAAAATTTACACTAATTGTTTATTTACATGCGGAATACTATCTCATGTAACTCCAGACAACCCAATTTTTCTTTATGTACAATTTCCAGTTTTATATTGTTATCTGTTGTATCAACTAAGAATAGCTTTCCGTTGATCATTGCGAACAATTGATCATCATCGGATATGTAAAGACACGCTTTAACACGGTGATCCCTACTAATCCTACGTTTTAACCCATACAGGAACCATGGATCATACAACTTCCTAGGAATATCAAATAGTTTTCCTTCATTTACTGCTATTACCATCTCTTTTTTCCTAACTTTATTAAGTTCCTCTTTGGCTAAAAGAGTAAAGAAGTTTTCATTGATAGACTCAATTTCGAATGATTTGGATTCTGTTGTTAAGCACGACGTAATAACCGGTGCTGGTGAGAAAGGTACTTCCTCTGCATATTCTTCAAACCTAATGGTAGGTATTGGATAACATCGATAATAAGGCGAAGAACTTTCGTTATTTGAATTATTTGTACTTTCATTTGATGATGATTCATTTCTTCGTTGATGTCTTTTACGTCTGCGCAATCTTCGTTGTCTACGATTTCGGCGGTAAGCATTAGATTCATTCTGTTGGTTAGATAGTGCACAGCATGACTTACAATCTTTATCGGGTTCTCTGACATAACTTGGTGTTCTTTCTGATGTGCAACACGGCGAAGCAATTTTGATTTGATCTTTTTTACCACAACACGGCGAAGCAATTTTGATTTGATCTTTTTTGCCACAACACGGCGAAGCAATTTTGATTTGATCTTTTTTACCACAACATGATTCCACAACTGGCTTATCCTTTTTACCACAACATGATTCCACGACTGGCTTATCTTTTTTACCACAACACGATTCCACGACTGGCTTATCTTTTTTACCACAACATGATTCCACAACTGGCTTATCTTTTTTACCACAACACGACGTATTACTATCTGCACCCAATATTTTCGGTTTACACGGACAATCACCAACACACAAAGCATATTTACTAGTAATCCTATCTTTGATATACGGCACAAGCGTACCATTAGAGTACAAGACATACAAATCTTTATGATCTTCCCATCCATAAACATAAGCTTTCTCCACATCTTTTTCAGTAAGCAGATCTGTAAGTATCTTCAGGTTAGTAGAATTGGCCAATACACCTGTCCTATTCACAGCAGTACAAATCTCATAAGGATTCTGATCACATGTTCCTTCAGCAATAACAGCGGTAAATGATTTTACAATCTCTACTAAGAGTAAAAGCAAGCTAAGACGATTCATAGGTGTACAAAAATTTTTTTCTTTTATACTTTTTTTACAATATTTACTTTTAGACCATCACTTTCTAAATTAAAAAATAAATTAATTTTGTTAAAAAAGGTAGCATTTTATCAATAAAAAGAAATGAAAGGCCGTTTATATAAAAAAAATTATTGTTTACCAATTTTTGATTTTTTTGACAGTTGTCAATACACAATGTAATATTTTAAAATGTATCAATTTGACATTTTACTTTAAATATAAGGAGAATTTACTTATTATAAAATATTTTTTTTTATAAAACTTTTTAATAAAACTTATTTACTTTAAAATACCATAGTATTAGAATTGGGTTATGAAACGCAATATATATTTAAAAAATAATTAAATATTATAAATAACCTGTTAATAATTATATTATAGATGTACATGAAATAATATATTATATTTTCTTTTACACTCTAAAAAAAATGTAAACAAACAAAAAACAATGAAATTCACATAAAAAAACTTTAATCAATTTCCTTAGCCATATCAAAATATTTTTTACTCTTTTCATTATCACACATTTTCCTAAAATACTCTTCTAAAAATAGACATATTTTCTTTACATCCCCGTCTTTTTCTTTACTGGCATTTACAAACTTTTCATAAAATTCGGCGCTCTCACTGTACATCTTCATTGTTTTATAAGTCTCAGCAATATATAAATATCCAAGTGAATCATTTAGCTTTACACTCCGTTTAAAACATTTAAGACCATCTTCATATAACTGTAAAGTAATGTATACATTTCCAAGGCTAAGCCAAACAAGTGTGTCATCTTTTTTATATTCTACAGCCTTTTTATAGTAAAATAAACTTGTTTCAATCATATTTAGTACTTCACACACTTTTCCTAAGGAATACCATCCTCTATAATCATCTTCTGATATCCTTAAACTTTCAGTGTATGACTCTATAGCCTTTTTATATTCTTTCATTTCCAAATATTCGTGGCCCAGTAAAGTGAAGTAAATAGAACAAGGAGAGAGTTTAGTACACACAGTGTAATATTCTATAGCCTTATTATGAACCTTTTTAAAGCTGTATGTATTTGCAATACAACAGAATGTTTCCGCTCTGTATCTATTCATATTTATTAATTTATATGCTATGTCATACACACAAGGATCTTTTTTAATATACAAAATATTAGAATGCAGATCGAGATATTCAGAATACACATTACATCCTTCAAATATTTTTTGCGCTTTATTAAATTCACGTCTGTAATATAAAACAGCTCCTTTTAAATTTAAATATTCATCTCGTAACCTAAATGTTTTCTTATAAATTTGTTTTTTAACAAATAATTTCATATAAAAAAATTCACTCAGTGGACCAGTAATATCAGGTACTGTTTCTGATGTCACTAGATCTATTATAGCAAGATATGCATCCCAAAAGTAGGGTTGTTTATTCACTACTTCTAGTAATACGTTAATATCTTTATTTACCAGCCCTACTAAATATAACAAAAAATCATCATTACAATTTTTAGTATTAATTTTTACAGGGTTTCCTTTTTTATGCATAAACAGTGCATAATTTCTCATAAAATTTTTTAGATTCCCACAGCAGGTACAAAAGATGATAGTATCAGTAAAAATTTTACTCTCATCACACAATAATAAGTTATATGCTATAAAATATTCTTTTAAGTTCATATACACTGTATATTGTACATCTGTAGGTGAAAATAATATTTTTAGTGGTGGAATATCTATTTTTATTTTATTAAGAAAATCAATGGTCCTGTAAAGTCCCCTTACAAAAAATGAGTCCATAAAAGGGTTAAGAATTGATCTAAAAGATAATATTTAATAAATAAAAATAATTCTTTAACTGTAATATATAACTGCCTATAAATCTTTTGGATATGCAGAAATCCATGCTAGAGTAAGTAATTCATCCTTCTCCATGTCATCTAATTGTACTTTAATGTTATTATTAAGTTTACAAACTTCTATAATTTCTTTTTCAAGAGATTCTATAACTGCATCAAGTTCAGAAACTAGTTTTTCTTGTTTTTCTAAATTCATGAGGGCTATGTTTATTGATCTACAAAAAAATAACAATCTAATGTTTTTTTATAAACTAGTCAATAAATAAATAATATTATTGATCTACAAAAAAATAACATTGTAACAAATAACCTTAAATTAAACTGTTAACCAATATAAACAGGAAATATAAAAACCAACTATGTACCTCATTAAATTACTACAATGTATTTTTTATCTAAAAATATTTATATTGAAAATTTTAATTTAAAGTACTTTTTTTAATGGAAATTTAAATATAATTGCAAGAAACATAGCAAATAAAAAAACACATACTAAAATAGGTGGACCGTATATATCATCATATGGTCCTGATTCCCTTCTTCTTATCATCCCAGCACGCCATAAATACAAATACAAGGCGTAGAAAGCAAATACAATACTTACACCTATAAGTGTTATCCCGCCCAACAGAGCTCTTTCTCTTTCCATTCCTAAAAGTGCTGTACCTATTCCGCCTAGAAATATGGCGAATTGTACCCACGAAAGAAATGTCCTTTCATTAGCGAAAAATACTTTAGGTTCAACTCTAACAGGTATAGATATCTTTTTATTTGTAGTATCAAATGTACTTAAATATTCACTGTCAACAAGGCTATCCTTATCTTCAGGTAGAATATCAATTAATACTTGATTGTTATCAAACTCTTTGTACGATGATTTATTTTCAAATGGATCTTTTAAGATTTTAGTTGCCATTTGTGGGAGCCAGTAAGGAATTTCCGTTATGTTGGGGTAGAGAACAGCCATACCGTGCAAATATTTACTAAATTTATGAACATGTTCTACAAGACTTCCAGTCGTCATATCAATAATCCAGTCTGGTTTGTTTTCTTCAATACACTGGGTCTTTACTTCAAGTATACCGTATGGAAATCTCACTATTTCTTCTTTAGGTAGATATTTTATATTAATACGTCGCCAGTTATCATTTTTATCAATATTCTCTTTTACCATACACAAGTCAGTGTCTAATGATATTCGCACAGTTGTATCGTTAGGCAACTGAAAGGCTATCCTTTTATAACATGTACGCACCATCGGTCTAAGATTTTTAGTAACAATTGTTTCTTGTATTTCTTTGTATAAAATTTTTAAGTCATCTGTCACATCATTCAGTTCTACAACATAATTCCATACATCTTCTCCTGATATAAAATCATTAACCTTAGATTCATACAATCTAAATCGTAATTTCTTACTAACCTCACCTGTCCATCCATCTTCGTGTCTTTTCCGCTCAATAAAGACGATATCATCGGCATCACCATACCATCTAATTCGTATAGCTTCAGAATTTTGTAGTTTTCTTAGTCTGTCGTAGTACAGACAGTAATCAGTACTATCAAAGTAAACACTAGATATGTTTGTATCATGTGTCTCTGGATCATATACATTATTAAAAACGTACAAAGGAAGGTGTTGTAATATTAGAAATTTAAGGGTAGTTACATTATTTTTATGTACCCAATACTTATCAGTTTTCCTTACAAAGCAAGAATTATCTATTGAAGCTTTTTTCGTATTTTTTAACATAAGCTCACTTGATTTATAAATCATATCAGATAACTTGTCTACATCATCTTTAATAGCATATATTACTTTTTTATATTCTTTGTAAAGGCAGTTATTGGTTTTTTTATCATATCGTTGTATGACTTTTTTTAACCCTCGTGTGTTTATTCTTACGTATTCAGTAAATTCCTTCATTTCTTTAAGTAACTTTTTTAGACTCTTTGAATTTTTTGCGCAGTTTGATAGTCTCTTTCTTAATTCTTCGATTTTTAATTTAATAAATCCACTTACTAGTTTTATGTTTTCATTAAGTAACTGTTTATATTCGCACACATCTAAATTTATACTTTTACTTAGTGTTGAGTAATCTATATAGTAATATTTATAAGGAGTGTACATATTTCTCTCAAGATATTTTTCAAATTTCATAATATTATTTAGAAGGTTCTATATAAATAAAGCATGAGACTTGTTTTACAAATTTGATATGAAGTAAAGCACATAAAAAAATATTATTTAGTATTTATATTAACAAAAAACCAAAATAAAAATTTTTATTATGTTTTAGATCAGAAAATACGAAACTAAGTAATTACTGTCAGGTACTAGATATGTATGTGATAGTAAAAAAATTGAAATTAATATAAAAAAAATAAATTTAAAAATAAAAATAAATTAAAAAGCAAGAGTAAAATTTGATATTGAAATTATGTACAATTGGTATTTAACAGGAAAGTTAAAGTATTACAATATTGTAAATAGAATTAGAACACAAAAATAAAATGTATATTCGGGTATTTAAATATTATTTGAATACTAAAAATTTGTGATTTATTTTTTAATAAACTATCATTGCTAATAAAACTTAATATCATGGATTCCATAAAAGAAGAATAGAGGCAATAGACTATATTAAGATTTAAACTTAATCGGTAGCGTTTAAAAAAATATCTCTTCAGGATATAAATAAATAATATTATTTTTAGCTTAAACAAAAAGGTAGCATCTTTATGTTTAAGTACAATCTAAAAGACAAGTTTTGCTTCAGGAAAAAATAAATAAAGTAAAACTGCTTCATAAATATATTACTTTCTTTCTGTTAAAATATGTCGTATAATCTGCACATTTTGTGTTAATATATGTCACAATCCAGTTAAGTTCTTAATAAATCTTTACTCTACAGAATGTATAAAAGCAATTTTAATAGATTCCATTTACTTAGTAAAGTATAATATAAATATATACATATTATACAATATAAAATCCGGATTGTGGCTTACATCTAATCGGTGACACTTAAGAAGACCTTGAGAGTATCTCGTTGGAGTACCGAAGAAGAGATGAAATAAATGTACCAGAGAAAGGGTAAGAGCTGAATCTATCACCAAATTTGTTCAGTGGTGCCACTGAACCAATAAGTCAAAAATAAAAGAAAAAACTAACCTTTAAATAAATAATTTAAATAACAATATAAAACTAAATGTTGAAATATAGTTTACAAAACTAGTAAAAAACAGACATGTCAAGGCTATCATTTCAATAGTGCTGATTTACAGCCTGTCTATATCAATCCTATGCAAGAAATCAAATTATTAATAAATTAAACAAGATAACACATATAAATCTGTTTAAAAGATTACTGTTATATTGCTATTTTTAAAAATAACATATTTATGATGGCATTTAAATCCACCTTTCCTTGCTGTTTATTAATAAAGTATCATCAATCATCAATATATATAAAAAGTTTAAAACTGACCATTTATTTAATTTTTTATATTTATAAAAAATTTAAACCTAAAAAATATTTTATTTAAAAATTAAATTTGTTATGAGTTTTTATGTTATCAAAATATGACTTTAACGTGGGTAAATTTCTGCCTAAGATTCTCTTCCCTTCTAGGTTCCTCAATTTTCAGACCTGCTCCTCGTCTGAACTCCATCGAAACACTTTCAAGAGTTCTCTTTAGAGTGATTGATTGAAAAGATTTAAACCTAAACAGTTATTTATTTTAAAACATTTATATAAAAATTAAAAAAATTGTTTTTATTAAGAAAAAGTAACATTATTGAAAAGCTTAATATTTTATCACAGCACAATATTTTTTGCTTTTACTATAGTTTTATTTAATTATTCAAATCGTAAAAAATGTGATTTTGCAAATTTTAATTTATCAAAATGAGCTATTTTGTGTTTAAAAACAATACATACGAGCCCAAAGATGTAACATACATTTTAAAAGCAAAAAAACTATAAATGTATTTGTAGTAAGTTTTAACGAAATAGTGTAAGCTAGTCATTAATATAAAATTTTAAAAGGCGGGAGATTTTTTCGAAAAAAAAAAGAAAAGATGGTAACTGGGCGAAAGAACAAGCAGGAAAATGAATCTTAAATTTTTTTAAAATACGTATAGTATCTGCAATGACATAACAAATAAAATATAAATAATTTTTATTTTTCCTCCTTTTTTCAATAAGTTAAAAATATACTATTTTACCCATATATGTCATCAAAAAGGAGAATTTATATTTTATCAATGTGTTCAGTATTACTAACAGTTTTTATATTTATACTTCTCAGATACACTAGCATTTTGGGGTCGTATTTTAATGCATTTCATAAGATATCTCTTAAAGATACTGTATTAGGAAAATTTGATACTGATATTGCATTTAATGAATACTCAAAAGCAATTCAAACACCCGAATTTACTAAAGAAGAATTTGTTTTTATGGCTAAATCTTATTATTGTATTTCTAAAATACCTAGAAAAGTTTTGGTAAATTATTTTTTAAATGTCTATAATGAATTCCTTTTAAATTCATCGATAGTTAAATCTCCTGAGAAAGTCAAATTTCTTATGCCCATTTTGACTGAAACTTGGCAAGTAGCTTTTAATTTTATTTTTTCCAATTTTATTGCTAAAATCTATGCCAATTTTGTCACAAATATAATGAACAAGTTTAACACGCCTAGAAATAGCAACGATTTACTTATGATTAAATTATTGCAAAAATATATTGGTACTTTAGATACAAGTTTTAACAGTCTTTTAGAAGATGATTTAAAAAGCAAATTAACTGAAAGGAAACTAAAAAAGGAATCATTAATGTTATCTTACATTGAAGAGACACTAATTGAGATAATTCCTAAAAGCAAAGAGTTTAAATAAAGATGTTAAACATTAATTTATTTCTAACCCTTTAGTACATTAATTTGGCTTCGAGTTTGCTTTTTTATTGTGTATTTAGTATTAAAATTTGTCATCATCTATCTATCTACTATATTATAAAAAGATAAGAAAAAATTTTCTTTTGATTTTTAGCCTTTCTTTTTGAAATTTTATGAATACTTTTTTATTAGCTAACACTATGGTAAAGCTATAATGTTCGCACAAAACATTATTACGCTGTATTCTTGTAAGTTGTATTTTTAATCAAACTGTTGAGAATATAGACATTGTAGAATTTAATTCATAGAAAAATATAGTAAAATTTCAAATTTATTACAACGACATACTATGCATTTGAAACAAAAAAATCATAAGCAAGCCAACATCAAATCCAGATTTCTGTTTTCGGAACGGGTTGCTTTAGCTAGTCTTCTATATGTATAAAAAGTTTGAATCTAAACATTTTTTTATTTTTTAACCCTTCTTTTTTAAAAATTTGTAAAATTATTTGTATTTTTTATTAAGAATGAGTAGCATAAGTGTTAGGTTTATTTCTCTAAGCATGTAACGTTGTTTATGTGCATTTTTCCTTTCTTTTATTTAGTTAAATTAGTCTATACAAGGTGTCTACAGCAAATTTTAATTTATGATAAAAAGGGACAACCTGCAATTAAAAATAATAAAATAAGTACATACATAAATGCCCAACATACAAATAAAAATAAAGAACATACTTTATATTTATGATCCCGTTTTAAACCGGATAGCGCAAGCTAGTCTATATGTATAAAAAGTTTAAATCGGAACATTTTTTTATTTTTATCCCTTTTTTAGTTTAATTGTAATTTCTGTTTAGATCTTTTATTTGAAGACAGTAAAATATAACCGAAAATTATTATAGAATTTATACTATATGGACGTTGTCGGAGGTAGTTAAAAACATCTTTATTGGTAAAAAAAAATTTTAATATTTATTAGAGATTAATAAACTGTGAAGTTTTGATGTATCAAGGCCAGAATACCTAAAGTACTAATCACAACCGTTCATACTAAAGTTGTGTTGTTTCACTAAACCGGTCTTCTTTTCAATTGGTTATATTTCTATTCCAACAGACGTTACAAATTTTTTTTTATTAGTTTTAATTTTTTCAATTATTTTAATTTCCAAATATAATTTTAATATTTATGATTTTGCAATTTAAACCGTGCAAACAAGCCCAAAGGCGTATCATACATGAACAAAGAAAGAACACACACCGTGTTTGTAACCTCGTTTTAAACGGTATAGCATAAGCTTGTCAATATAAATAGAAGGTTTGAATTTTAATATTTATTAATCTTTTAACCTTTTTTTTAAAAAATTTGTAAAATTTTTTTATTTTTAGTAAAAAAAAAATTTATTATATCTGTTTGGATAAAACATAGGGTTATTTAATAATTATTATTTATATAACAGATATGTAAAAGCCACCAACCCAATACTACTGATTGGCATGTCTACATCTTTACTGTCCTACAGTATCTTTTATCATATTAATCACGGCACAATATCTTTGTGCATTTTTTTTATTTTATTCGGTTATTTTAATTTTAAATTGTGTATTATTGGAGACTTCATAAAATTTAAAAAAACAAATTTTAAATTATTAATGTTAATTTATTTTAAAATTTGCTTTTAAGATGTAACATACATTTTAAAAGCAAAAAAACTATAAATGTATTTGTAGTAAGTTTTGAACGAAATGGTGTAAGCTAGTCATTAATATAAAATTTTAAAAGGCGGGCGATTTTTTCGAAAAAATAAAAGAAAAGAGGGTAACTGGGGTGGAAGAACAAGCAGGAAAATAAACCTTTAATTTTTTTAAAATACGTATAGTATCTGCAATGACATGACAAATAAAATATAAATAATTTTAATTTTTTCTCCTTTTTTCAATAAGTTAAAAGTATACTTTTTTACCCATATATGTCATCAAAAAAGGGATTTTATATTTTATCAATGTGTTCAGTATTACTAACAGTTTTTATATTTATACTTCTCAGATACACTAGCATTTTGGGGTCGTATTTTAATGCATTTCATAAGATATCTCTTAAAGATACTGTATTAGGAAAATTTGATACTGATATTGCATTTAATGAATACTCAAAAGCGACTCAAACACCCAAATTTACTAAAGAAGAATTCGTTTTTATGGCTAAATCTTATTATTGTATTTCTAAAATACCTAAAAAAGTTTTGGTAAATTATTTTTTAAATGTCTATTCCGAACCATTTTTTAAAATATCATTATTTGGTTCCCCTGAAAAAGCCAAGGTTTATTTTTACCTATTCTTAAGGTATTGTATGAAAATTCAGATCATATTTTTTTCAATTGTTGCGCTAAAGTAATGTACGTACATAATGTTGAAGAGATTATGGAACAGTTTAATGTACTTGAAATGCTGGATGAACCTAAAGTTGAATTATTACAAAAAACAATTGGTACTTTAAATACAAGTTTTAACAGTCTTTTAGAAGATGATTTAAAAAGCAAATTAACTGAAAAAAAACTTAAAAGAGGATCATTAATGCTATCATATATTGAAAAAGTGCTAATTGAGATAATTCTTAAAAGCGAATAATTAAAATAAAGATGTTAAACTTTAATTTATTTCTAACTCTTTAAGACACAAACTTGGCTGCAAGCTTGCTTTTTTATTATGTATTTAGTATTTACACTTGCCATCATTCAATATATATAAAAAGTTTGAATCTAAATACACTTTTTTACCCTTCTTTTAATGCTGACACCCCAGGAATTAAAATTTATCACATTAGAAGAATTAATAGAAATCGAACCCTGTTCAAATATCAATACATTATCACTGATACATAATACATACACAAATATAAAGCCTCTCTCAATTATTAAGATACCATTGTACATAGCATTAGAACTTAAAAAAGGGAATTTGGCTTACTTAAGAATACCAGCTTGTTACACTTACCAGTATTTAAATAACTTGATAGATGAAGAGATAAATAATCAGCATGAGTATATTTCAATACCTAAGAATATATTTTGTACCGGTAAACTTGTGATAAGAGAAAGTTATAATAGTGAACGGAAAGAGGAGTGCATTGGATTAATTGACAAATTAAAAGAAATAAGATTTAAGAAGACACTGACAGGTCTTAGTAAAATGGAGGGTAGAGCACTAACACTTAATAATCTAACTATGTTTGAATGGTATGAAATACGTGAAATATTAATTAAGCCCATGGAAGAAAGAAGGAAGATTATTGAGAAATATTCTAAAGTGTAAGGGACATGTTTAAGCTTTTGAGATTTATCGGATTGGATATCTTTTTATTCTATTTATATATTTTTATTGTTATTCTTTTATTTTTAGTTATATATTCTTATTATTATTCTTTTATTCTAGTTATATATTCTTATTATTATTCTTTTATTCTATTTATATATTCTTATTGTTATTCTTTTATTTTTAGTTATATATTCCTATTGTTATTCTTTTATTCTATAAATTAATTCTTATTTTTTATTTATATTAGCAATTTAAAGGTTACTTGCATTTTTTTAGAGAAGTTTTTTACCGAAGGCAATTAACAGCATTTTTATAAAACTCACTAATTTCTCTCTTCTTTACAGTAAATTATAAAATAGTACAAGATTGGATGTATGCTTCAATTCGGCCTTTAATTATTCTACAAACTAAAAATATTATTTACAATTTAGTTATTTACTAAACTTTTTTAAATAAATAATATGCTTTTTTTCTTTATTCTGATCTTTTTTCCAAAATATTCTCCTTTAACTTTTTTTTCATTTATGCACCATAAAAATGAAAGAAAATATTTATAAATTTCTTAAAAATAAAAGAAAAGCAAGTTTAATTAAAGAAAGTGATATGAGTACAGAAATAACAGTAAAAGAGATTAAAATGAGTAATAATACAATACAAAGTGATAAATTAATAATCAATAATATACATAGTGATGAATTATCACTTAGAGAAAGGGTTTTATCTTTTACTCCTGTTTCATCTACATCTCTTTACTCTACAGAAACTAATTACCACTGTTTACTTCCTAAAAAATATTTAAAACTTACTAAAATATTTAGAGTAATGATGACAATACAGAAATATAACACTAATAGAGGCTTATCTAATATTTTTATAAAATGTAAAAAGTGTATAGAAGATGTTTTAAAAATAAGAGTAAATATTAGTGATATTGAAAAAATAAGGTTTTTGATACCAGAAAAAATAACAGTAAAAATAATTGAACTTGAAGGAGAGAAAACTTTTACTTATAAATTATTGTGTACACCAGAAGAATTCAATAAAATAGTTTGGGATTATTATAAATTAAAAAATAAAAAAGAAGAGTGTAGAGTGAATGAAGATGTGGAAGATGTAGAAAGATTAGAAATATTAAAAGAAGATGACGTAAAAATATTAGCATTAGAAAGGATTACTAAGCAAAAAGAAGGATACAAAATAAAAGAAAATTTGGGACCAGAAAAGATTACTGAACAAAAAGAAAATGTAAATAATAAATTAGAAGTAGAAATACAAACTAAAAAAAAATATTTTAGTATCTTAGACCGAATAAGAGAGAAAGAAAGATTAAGAAAGGAGTCATTTATAAAAAAGGCTAAGGATGAAGATAATTCTGTATTTTTAAGGAAACTAGATTTGTATTTAAAAAAGGATGACAAAAAATGTGTAAAGCTTAAAGAACTAATAAAAGTATTTAATTTATACGATGGTGACAGGTACATAAGAAAAGTGGTAGAACAAGAAAAAGCGTATGATATTAAAGAAATATTTGGAGATGAATATTTAATTAAATTAATTTAATATTTTTTATTTCTGAATGCAACTTGTTTTATTAATTTGTTAATATATTATTGTGTTATTATTTTCAATGTATTTTTTCTTATTATTCGTTATCTTTATTGCCATACATTGTCAATATATTAAAATATTTATTGTCAAATAAACAATATTTGCTAGTGTAAGATGAAAATTTTTTGATTGGTTCAAGGAAAAAAGGATAAGCCGCTTGTAAATCAAAAAAACAAAAGAAACGATTCTCAGACAATGTAAATAAAAGGCTTGGTATGATATGGTTAAAATTTAAATTTGACAAAAGCAAGCATCCTTGAGACAAATGGTAAAAGAAATATAAACATCGAGTGTAGTACAACCACTAGAACAGCCAATATATAAGTAAAAGATGAAACCTTACATAGTTATGACAAAGGCATATCACTATTTAAAACAATTTTTATAGATTGTTTTAAATAAAAATTTATAAAAAAAAACAAATTATATAAATTATACTCTATATTGTGGACAAGGCAACTATTATACACACGATTACAATAGAAGAAAAAGAGCTACAATAAAACAAGTCAAACTATATATATCGTAAAACCGCAATATTTGACGTTTTATTGGCTTTTGCGTTCAAAGCTTATATTTAATCTTAAGTCTATAAACGTTCACTTAAAATTATTGTTTGTAATTTTTTGTCTTTCTAATATTTTACTTTTTTTCTGCTCTTTAATTTTATTCTTGTAAGAAGTATTTTGAAAAACAAGTGATGAAAAAAGAGACCAAACAGTTCTATAAACTTTTTAATAGTAGATTATAATTTTAAATTAGCTCTAGTTATGTAATTTTGTAATAAAAAAATTATTTTTTATATTTTTTTGAAAATATTGCACTAAAAAAAAAGACAATTTTTATAAGTAAGTATACAATCCCATATTAACAAAAAAAATTTATACAAATTAACTTTCAACCATTTTAATTTTAATGTGACATTAATGTAAACAAAACATAAATAATTTGGCCTAAAAGAGGGACGTGATAAATTTAGATAAAACTAAAATAAATCATATTTATTCTATCATACTTATTGAACAATATTTCAAATGTGGATCTGTCAGTTAGATAAGAATTCAACAAAACTCACTAAACATAATTGAATAAATCTTTTTTTATATTAGCTAAAAAATAGAATTTTGTAACTATAAAATTTTTATTAGGACTTAATCGGGCAGACTGGTATTTTTTGATATTTCCAAAATTTGAAATTTTTTAACTCCTAAAATGAAAACTCAAAGAAGAAGAGGAGTACCAAAAATTAGCAAATGAGATCAATAACCATTATAACAATCGAAAATGTTATAAATGAGGTTCAGATACACGTAAACTGAAGAAAAAGATTAGGATTGTCTGTTATTTTCCTGCATGTAAGTGTAAGTTCACTAGCTATAAAGAAACAATTTTTGAAAACACGTCACTTCCTATTATTACTTTAATAAAAGTAATATATATGTGGATCGAGAATGTTCCTTGCGATCTTATCGCCAGAATTGCAGGAATTCATAGATCTTCGGTCTTTGAAATCTGCGATAAGCTACGATCACTAGGTGGATTAGACTTATATTTAAATAAGTTTGATAGAATTGGTGGAAATAATGCGATAGTTGAAATTGACGAAAGTAAATTCGGCAGGAGAAAATACAACAGAGGCCACAGAGTAGAAGGCGTTTGGGTTGTGGGCGCCGTCGAAAGAATTAACAAAAGAATCGTGCTAAGACACGTAGAAAAAAGAGACAGCCTTACTTTAACGACGTTTTGTAAAAAATACATTAAAAAAGAAACGACTATTTATAGTGATTGCTGGAAAGGCTATTCAAATCTTTCCAAGGAATTTTTTAAACATCAAACTGTAAACCACTCAAAACATTTTGTTAACAGGCAAACTAACACGCATACCAATACTATAGAAGGTAACTGGAGTGGAATAAAAAGAACAATTCCAATAAGAAGCAGAACATGGAAATTAATTGACATATACTTATTAAGATTTATGTTAAAAAGAAACGAAGGAAGCAACAGTCTAGAGGTCTTATTAAAATTATTTTATTAATATTTATTTATAAATGATTTGTTTATTTGTTTATTTGTAAATTTATTAATTTTTTATTTATTTACTTATTATTTATTTGTTAATTATGCATTAATTTTTCAGTTTTAAAATGAATTTACACTTTTAAGACTTCGTCTTGCAAGTGTAAATCCATTTTAAAACTGAAAAATTGGGGTTAAAAAATTTCAAACTTTGGAAATATCAAAAAATACCGAACAGGCCGACTTTAACCAATTAAACTAAAAAGAACTATATTACACCATTAGCTATAGTTATTTTAAAAAACTTATAGAAAATACTAAATAAGTTTTTATTTATTAACTTTTTCTAAGAAC
>NW_020169755.1:0-985 GCF_000988165.1 Vairimorpha ceranae
ATAAAAAGTTTTTAGTAGTATATGAGTATTTAGCACGTGATTTGTTAAGAAGAATTGTAAAGATTGTGATATAGTTCAATCTGCGACAAGCTTAAATGTATTATATAAAATATATTGAAATAAAATACGAAAACATTATGCTCTGCGGAGAATATAGCGCTCGGATCGACGAAACTGCGATTTATAAAGGCAAACTTTAAGATGCCAATAAAACTTATATGACGAAAAAGCAAGGTTAATTTGGCTAATGGGAGTTATTGAACAAGTTATAAGTAGAATAATAATTAAAATAATGTCAAGCAGAAAAATTTAAACTTTTGATTAAATTAATATTAAAACGTGTTCTTGTAAGAACTTTAATTTTAACAGCTGGACATCCGCCTTTTCGCGCTGCAACTAATGTTTTGTTATGCTTGCATCAGGTGGTTAACCAAAGCAAAAGATTTAAAAACCACTTAGTTTTCATACAAAAGTATTGAAAACTTATGATCTCAAATTAAATATGAAGAAAAAATTGCCTTGGTGTTAACAACGCTAATGATATTTTTTTAAGGATTTATTTTTAGGTACAGTAGCGGCCATAAAAACACAATTTTAATTTAACTAAATAAAATGTTTTTAGTTCACATGGAATTTATATCACATATTTAATCAGCATTTTATAATCTATATATCAAGTTAAATTTAAAATTTGCATTATATATTGTCTTAAACAACTTTTTTTTAAAAATGTGGACAAAAAAATTACAAAAAATATTTTAATCTTACAGTAGTAGCAAAAAAAAAGGAATATTTAATTTTGCAATTAAAAATTATATATCATAAAATGCTTTAATTAGTCAAATAAAAAATTTTGTGGCAAAAAAAGGAATATTTTTATTTAAAATTTAATATGTCCACCTTTCACTCTTAATAATTCATTGAATTTACTGTTCCTGCTCTTTACCAACTTTTTAGACACATCTACATCTATCTTATTCCATCC
>NW_020169754.1:0-985 GCF_000988165.1 Vairimorpha ceranae
TTTGCACGGAATTCAAATTTTGATGATAATTTTGCGCGATTATTATTATATACTAATTATGTATGGAGAAATGCTAAAGAATCTGGTATTTTACAACAAGTTCGAATTAGTAAAGATAAGGAAATTGTGTTTGTTGATAAAAAAGTTCTAAAAATGTTACACAATATCTATATTTATACAAAGTTTAAATCTGAACATTTTTGTATTTTTTAACCCTTCTTTTTAAAAAACTTGTGAAATTCTTTGTATTTTTTATAAATAACGAGTAGCATCATTCGGGGATTTATTTCACTAAGCACAGAATTGTGTTTTCGTGCATTTTCTCTAATTTTATTAAATTTTTAAATTGTATACAAGGTGTATATAATATATTATAATTTATAATAAAAAAAGCCATTTGTCATTAAAAATAAAAATCATACGCACAAAGGCACATTAAATCTATTTAAAAGCAAGAACACATATTATATTTGTAATCCCGTTAAAAACGGGATGGCGCAAGCTAGTCATCATCATCAATATATATAAAAAGTTTGAATTTAAATATTTTTTTATTTTTTAACCCTTATTTTTTAAAACTGTAGCATTCTTTTTCTTTTTTATAAAGAAAGAATAACACAAGTATTAATTCTAAAAGCACATTAAAATGCTTTAGTGCATTTTTCATTAAATTTTCAACTTTTTAAATTGTTACAGGGTGTTTATAGCAAATTTAATTTATAATAAAAAAAGCTATTTTGTCATTAAAAATAATAAGTATACTCATGAAGGCGTATTATCCATTAAAAAGAAATAACACACATTATATTTGTGATCCCGTTTTAAACGGGGCAGTTCAAGCTAGTCATCAATATATATAAAAAGTTTGAATCTGAACATTTTTTTATTTTTTAGCCCGTCTTTTTAAAATTCTTTGTATTTTTTAAATACAAGTAGCATAAGTGTAGGGTTTATTTTTCTAAGCACAGCACAGTGTTTTCGTGCA
>NW_020169756.1:0-982 GCF_000988165.1 Vairimorpha ceranae
TTTAAGAAATAAGACTAATCATTATGAGCAAGAATATTATATTATCAACCCCCTACTATGTTTATCATATATAGATAATACAAAAACTATTGAAATTAAGATTTAAATCATCAAATGTTTATTTTAAAAATGACTACTTTTTGTGTATTTGATTCATTTTTATTTTTGTAGGACTATTTACATATAAGACTTTTATAATTAAAATAAAAAATGGAACTTTAAGAAAAAATAAAACTTTTTTGAGCTTTTAATTTTTTAGCCGCCTGTTGTTCCTTTGTCCCCAGGTATCGGCTGTGTTAATAAAATTGCCATGTATTACGGACAAAGTTGATAATTAATATCAAATTTTAAAATAAGTTTGTTGTAATATTTAATGTTTTATTATGACTTTTGATACTTTTTGGATTTTCTTTTCCATGCGTAAATTTTAATAATAATTTATATTATAGATAAAAAATATAGTAATTAAGCATATTAAAAATAATAAACTTTCTGAATTTTCAAATAAACTTTTTTTAGATTCTCTTTATTTATAGATTTATTTTAAATTAGGACTTTTATTTTTGATCTTCGTGATATTTGACATGATTTGTGAAATAACAATCAATTTAAAAAGTTATCTATGACTTTTCCTTGTCTTCTCCAATTGCATCATTGTGACGATGTAACATTACGCTTGATGGAGCCTCAATTGTACCTTTATTGCACCAATGAATTTGTTTTCTTAATATTTTTGGTGTCTTTTAGCATCTGTCGATAGCAGCTTGTGACAACGCCAGCACAAATATAGATAATATTTTGAAGGGAAACTAGTTATTAAAAGTAAAACAAATTATTTATAGAACTGTAGGTAATAGTAGAAATACCCATCAAAAGTGTTATGATATTTGTAATCACGATTATTTTATAAAATATATTTTTTAAACTTGTTATTAGTCAATTAAAATTTGTTATAAAAGTAATTTTGAAAAAAAAAATTTGA
>NW_020169757.1:0-982 GCF_000988165.1 Vairimorpha ceranae
ATATTGTTCAAAATCTATTTTAAGAATGTTTATTAATAAATATTTTGAACTTCTGCACCATTGGTAAGATACAAAACTTAGATTTGCTGTCTTTTCATAAAAATATTCTAAACAGATATTTAATAATGAAAAGTTCTTCTTCTGAACATTTAAAAAGCTTCATTTCATTTTACTGCTATAAATTTTCAATTAAAGCTCAGAAGCTGCTTTATTGCCTATAAAATTATAGTATGCAATTAAATCAAACATTATTTTAAATTAAAACACTCTTTATAAATAAACTTGCCTTTATTATTAATAGAATTTGTATCATTTAATCATTCTAGTTAAAGTTGCATAAATCTTCTTAAATCCCAGCTGCTTTCTGTTTATAAACAGTTTTAACAGTGTGCTAATCTCTATCTTAATGATAGTAAACATGTTATTTATTCTCCTTAGATGAAATGTGTATTTTTTGTAGCATCATATTTTTAACCTTTTTTCTATATCTATAATGTTTAATAAAAATATTTGAATTTTTTAATGTCTTGACAAAAATAGTCGTATTTTGATAAATTTAAACAAAACTCTATTTCTTTATATTTTTCCTAGATTCCTATTCCAATGTTTGTCAAAAAAACATTTTTTTAGATATTATTAAATTTAGAGATGTGCTTTATTATCCTTTGTTTAAACTATACATCTTGTAATATTTATTTTTGCAATAAAGTCTCTTTATTGCTAAATAATTCAATATTTTAAATGTTAGAAAATACTTTTTTTTTTCTTTATTCGTTCACAATGCCAGTTCACTATTCTAATATTAGCTTTAGTAAAAAAAAATCATCTGTCTTGCCTTAAAGAAAATTTATTAAAACTAAGAATTAAAAATGCCCCGAGCAGCTCTCTCAAAGTATTTTCGTTTCTAACCTCAAATTTTATATTCTTCATGATGAAAATTTTATTCTAAAATAGGGGCTACTAAAATTTAATTTTTATTATT
>NW_020169758.1:0-981 GCF_000988165.1 Vairimorpha ceranae
TCTCATTAAAAGCATGTCTATCGAAGACGTGGTGGCATAAACAAAAATAGAATAATTTTTTTTCTAAATAAGTGGCAGTGAAGAAAAAGAAATATTCAGAACAGCGATAACAAGACGAATAGAATTGCTTTATACAATTTAATAAAAATGTTTATGCTTTAGTTTTTTTAGCCAAATATTTTTTAAAAAAAACAAGGGTGTGAAAAGATCAAGTAGTGCCCTTTTTGCTATATTTTTTTAATTATGCTTAATGTCCTTCACTTAGAAAACTCCCCTTTCCTCAATCTCAACACAGCGCATTATCAGCGCTAGCATGCCACAAGTGCCTCGCTTAGTAAGAAGATGTATTAATCCTTGCAAGGACCTTACGGAGAGCCGACAACTGATAGTACGCTACCGGACAAGGGGTTCAATGAATCTTGTGGTCAAATAAGGCGGTATGGGCCTAATGAGACCGTGGTGGGCTCAAACCATCCCACGCGAAATGCTAGAGCTTCACTAGCGTGCTACGTTCTTCCCAGGCGAGTATTCAGATGTAATTTCTTACTAAAGGTCACGAATACGGCCTGCAAATGCTTCCACAGCTACAGTAATTGTCGTGCCGACCCAAAGATGTTATGCTCCCTCTACATCTTGAAGGACATTTACAACCCTTAGTCGGCGCTGTGGTAGACCGGAGAAATTTTCCTGATGAGTAGATACCACTCAATAATATCATCATCATCAATAAATATAAAAAGTTTGAATTTGAATATTTATTTATTTTTTAACCCTTCTTTTTTTAAATTTTTATATTTTGTTTTAATTTTTCATTATAAAGCACTAAATATAACCTAAAGATTTGTATATAATTGTTACTAAAAGGATATTATGGGGTTTTGTGTATTTTCTTAAAATTTCTCAATTTTTTTGTAATTGCAAAATGGTACTACTTAAATTTTACTTTACAGTGTAAGACAGTTTGTAGTTTAAACAATGCGC
>NW_020169759.1:0-979 GCF_000988165.1 Vairimorpha ceranae
TTACGGCCTTGCTTATAGGAGAAAAGAGCGTTCCCTTAGGATACAGAATCCTCGGTCTACTTAAAGACCATCTCTCACCTTAAGTGAGTGCACAGAACAACATCGCCCGGCTCAATACACCATTTAAGAACACACTTCAGTGTAGCGGCAACAATTTTACCTTATAAATTTATTTTACTTTAAATTTAAAATGGAAAATATTTATTTAATATAACTTGGAATGTTATTAATTTAATCTATAATTAATTTTTGATATATAAATAAAACAAGTTCCTAAACTGTATGATTTAAAGCACTTTTTAATATTTTTACTTCATAAAGTCTTTAAAAGCATATCATTAAAACTATGAAGAGAAACTACACTTTAAATGATTCAAAAAAGCCATAACTGGTCTTTTAAAAAGTTAATACGAACATATTTAATCAAGTTTTATACCTAAAACTAATTTATGATTAAGATTTATATAATATATAGCTAAAAAAATTGAAAACTTTATTCAGATGTTGATAAATTACTTTCCATAGCAAAAGCAACAAGTTTAGCACCAATAAACTCGATTAGAGAAGCAGGCACTCCGCCTGACAGTATAATATTTTTGTTTTTTAATAGATTTTGCGTCTCTTCATCAAATCTATATTTCAAGGAATCAAAAATGTTTTGAAAGTAATCAACATTATTTTGTATTATAAATATCTCAGCAGGATCTGCATATACTTTATAATTACTTCCATCCTTAAAAAAATTATTTTTAAAAAAAATATCGCATAAAGATATTTGAATTTCCTGATCCGTTCTAAAAAAATTATTAAGAATATTGTGTAACATTTTTAGAACTTTTTTATCAACAAACACAATTTCCTTATCTTTACTAAATCGAACTTGTTGTAAAATATCAGATTCTTTAGCATTTCTCCATACATAATTAGTATATAATAATAATCGCGCAAAATTATCATCAAAATTTGAATTCCGTGCAAA
>NW_020169760.1:0-978 GCF_000988165.1 Vairimorpha ceranae
GTCTCTCTCCTCAGTTGCTGCTTCATACCTTTTTTGCGTTCTAATACCAACTTTTGACATAGTTCCTTTTGTATCCTACTTCATTCTTCTACTACAGCAACTTTTAATTCTTGAATATTTTTACAATGTCAGCACTAACAATTTTTTTTAAAACATGCCATATAATCTTAATTGTTTTAGATCATGTGATTGTGATGATCATTTACTTAATTTTATATTTTTCGCCTATCAAATATAAAAATTTTTAAATAGCTGTATGCGTTAAGTATATAATTTTTAATAAATTATAAGGTTAAGGAAAACAAGTGAACCGTAATTTAAATTTACTAACAAAAATAATTAATATCGTTAAACTTATTTTTCACCTGCAATGAAAAATGGATTAATTTTCACCCATTAATTTTTTACCCCTATATTTAAAAATCTATCGATATATATAAAAAGTTTGAATCTGAACATTTTTTTATTTTTTAACCCTCCTTTTTTAGAATTTTTTTAAAATTTTTGTATTTTTTCTAAAAACGAATAGCATCATTTTAAGGTTTATTTCTCTAAGCACGAAACAATGTTTTCGTGTATTATGTTTTTTTTAACTAATTTTTTAAATTGTATACAGGATGTCTATAGCAAATTTTAATTTATAATAAAAAAATCATTTTGTCATTAAAAATAATAAGTATAGGCATAAAGCCGCATCAAATCTATTAGAAAGAAAAAACATTCATTATATTTGTGATCCCGTTTAAAACGCAATATCGCAAGCTAGTTATTAAATAATTTTTTAAAAAGATCTGTCTCTTTTTGTACTTTTAAATTTTTTGCCCTTATTATGAAAAATTTATCAAATAATATCATCAAAAGCATTAGAGGAAAAAAAAAAATTGCATATGAAAGCTTTTTTTACAATTTCAAGGAACATTCTGTTGGTAAATTGGTCTGGAGGTGCAATAAGAGAGGGTGTCCTTCATTATTAAAACC
>NW_020169761.1:0-977 GCF_000988165.1 Vairimorpha ceranae
ATTACCTTTTTTATATTTTTAGAAAAAATGGTTGTTTAGTTAAACAGAACGGAAGGAAAATGATTGTTGTACAATAATTATTTTACTTTCACGAAACAAAAGTTTCATTTTAAAAGAATATCAAAACACCAAAAAATTGTCATATTATATTTTTTAAATGACATTGAATTTTAAAATTTTAATGGTAATAAAAATCCTTTCCTATAACATTAGTTTTTAGTAAATTGTAAAAGTTTATTAATTAATAAAAACATTTAATATGTCATTTATATTAACTTGATTAATTAAATTTTTCAATAAATTATTTTCTTTAGAATGTACAATATTGTTATCGGCAATTATTTTAAACAATAATTCTCATTTCTAATATTAATTTAAAAATTTATTCTACTTTGCCCTTAAATGTTTTATAAACTATATATTGTTTATTGTATTTTTGTATTACTTATCATCTTAATAATATTCAAAGTACTGAAGGGTCAAGGACAAAAACAGAATACTGAGTCAGAAATATTGACTACAAGTTCTGAAAAAAATGAAAAAACGAAAAATTCTGTGGAAATCCATTCTCTCTACAATAATCTTGTGGAAAAGTATTCACAATTAAAATCTATTAATGTGCCAGATTTTGTTTTAATTATTTACTCTTTGAGATACATTGCTTTTATTCCAGAAGAAGATTTAATATTATTTTTTGAATCTGTTGCATATTATATTTCGTGTTCAAAGAACCAATTAATAGGAACTTTAGAAAATATTCAACGAGAATTCTATGATGATAAAAAAATAATTAAGTGTTTTTTGACACGTGTAAAATGCATAAAGAATGATTTTTTTAGTGGGTCTAAAAACCCTGTTGGTTTTTTTGATCAGCACTTAATATTTTTATTTAAGTATGAAATTCATAAATATAAAATTTTTTGTAATGAAGATTTTATAAAATCTTTTTATACTTTCCACGGGTATTTGAATGTGTA
>NW_020169762.1:0-976 GCF_000988165.1 Vairimorpha ceranae
CATTATTTTTACATAGAATAAGGGTTAAAAAATTATTTTAAAAAGCTACACCGCCTACACCGTCTTTAAAAAAAGGCCTATACATGTTATTTTCTAAAACCTAGTTTCAGATCAGCCTATAGTAACCAAGAGGCTACTGTTACGATGTTGTAATCTTTAACAAGAGAAGACTTTAAGAAAAGAATAATTTTCAACAATCTATAATCTTTAAATAATAAATGTTATATTATTCCTTGCAATAGCCAAAAATGATTTTGTCATTAACAAACAGAACAATCACATCTATTTATTTATGCAAACATCATCAACAAATTTTTAAAATGGCTCGAAAATTTTTGTATAAAATCAACATGATATTTTATTCATACATAAAAAATTTTAAAATCCAAAAATTGGTTTTAATTATTTTCTTGCTATTTCTATGTAGTAAAATACATCTTACAAATTAAACTTACTAACGTATATTTTGACATGTAGGTTAAAAAATTTGTCGACATTTAATAGCAAATAATTGGAAAGCTCTAGCAGTTAATTTTAAGATACTAATTTTGTGATTATCATTGTCAATTCTTCCGATTAAATTACAAGTCTTAGTATTCAATCATTTGGACTTAGACTTTCTTGTATATTTTTTCATCAATAGATTGTAAAAAATTTCAATATATTCTTTAAATTTTTTTTAATAAATATATTCTTCTCTAACAATTTTACTTTCTTTTACGATATGCATTTCACAAAGTCCATTTTTTATAATATTGTTTAAAATCTATTTTAAGAATGTTTATTAATAAATATTTAAACTTCTACATCTTTGGTAAAATACAAAATTTAAATTTGCATGTCATTTCATAAAAATATTCTAAACAGATATTAAATAATGAAAAGTTCTTCTTCTGAACATTTAAAAAGGTTTATCTCTTTTACTAATATAAATTTTCAATTAAAGCTTAGCAGTGGCTGCTTTATTGCTTATATA
>NW_020169763.1:0-974 GCF_000988165.1 Vairimorpha ceranae
ATTTATTTTAATCCCTAGGCTAAGGATAGAATCGCACAATTTTGAAATAGAAAAATTTATTGAGCTTATTATTAACAGCATATTTCCTGCTAGATTTTAAATTCAAGAACAAAAAGAAAGGTTCAAAAAAAGAGCAAAAAAATTTTATATTGATTAAGAAATAAAAAAATTCAAATTAAAAAATGTTCGTGTGATAAATCACACACAAACCTAATTACTGTTAAAAACATTGCTACGTAGTGGCCCTCAACATTTAATTAATTTTAATAAAATTTTCATGCCCTGCATGGAAAAGAAAGAAAATAAACATTTTGGTTTAAATATTTCTTTATTTATTTAGTTGTACTTGTAAAGAAGCTATGACGGTTCGATAATATAATTTTTTGCTTTAGAACGGGAAAGTTTAAAAAAGAGCAACTTAAATTGATTCATGTCAGTAATAGACAAGCAGATCGAGACAAACTATTATAATTTATGTAAGTCAAATAATACATAGAGCTATGCAGGATGAGGTTTCAAAAATGTTAAGTTTTAGTGAAACTTTAGTCACGAAAAGCGATGGTTACAGAATCTGTTATAAGACTTATTATTGTTAGAATTTCCAGAGAACAATAAAGTGCCGATTTAGTAGATTTTTATATTATAGAGAATCAAATAAGCGTTGCGTAGATGCTTGATGTCTTAGACCCATTTTTTAAGTTTATATGGACAGTTTCTTTGCATGTAAAAGTCGCTTCAACTGTAATTCTTACAATTAGATCTATTTTTATGTCAAATAAGCCCCATTTTCTTTTACATACAGATGATGGAAGAGAATTTTAAATGATTCCATGTCTAATATGCTCTGTGCTTTTGATGATAGACGTGTTAGAGGTCGTGACAGATGTCTTTGGATTAAAGTACAGGTAGAAAGAGCCAATCAAATAATAAAATGGATAATTGATTCTATGCTAATAACAATAAATACCCCAAGT
>NW_020169342.1:0-34430 GCF_000988165.1 Vairimorpha ceranae
GAACACTTCAGTAGCTGCATCGATAGCAAATAAGTATGACATAAAAGATTCACAAATCAAATATGTCATACAGAAAGTTAACAATTGAAAGATTAGAACGTATACTAGATTAAGATGTAATCTAGTTAAGTGGTCACAACGCATAACAACTTCTAACAGAATTTCAATGGTTTATAGAAGTAAATGCTTCCTGTGTGAGGGGCCATTAGAAGATTTAGAACATTGCTTGGGTTAATACAACCCAGATCGACAAATAAAGTAGGTCCTAAAATTTTTCATTTTTTCAAAAAAATAAAATTCAGAAGATTGAAAACAAAAGAGTTACAAAAAATATTTTAAACAAATTGTTTTGCCCTAGAAAGTAACATTCTTGTTTCAAATATTTTTCAACAATACTTTTAGTTTCAGTAATATTATATTTATTATTTTTTTTCTTATATGTTGCACGCCTTACTTCTGCTCTGGGCTGTCTAGCAAAATTATGATTACAATTTTTGTTTTCCATTTCTTTTTTCTTTTTAGCCTTCCATTAAAATTTTTTATTTAGGGTTGGTTATTTTGCTTCTTGCGATTGCGGAAACTTAAAGTTTTAGTTTTAAAACAACTTATTAAAGTTTATTGTCATAGGACGGCTAAGACACAAATATAGAATTATATACGGATCATGTGTAATTTTGCACAGAAACCGTTTTAATTAAAAAAAAAGTTTGAATATGTAAGATGTCAGAGTAAAATTTGTTCTAGATACAGAAAAAAAATATCAATTTGGAAGAATCAAATTTTGCTGAAGTTTAAATTTCAAAAATAACGCTGTTACCTCTTTATTTCCTAAAGGTAATGGTTGGATTACAGAAGACTTAGATTTCTTATTAAACATTATTTATTTTAATTCTGCTTAAATACTTTTATTTTCATCCTAAACACTTTGTGTCTCAGAGTTTTGTTTTATATTTGATCGTTTTACTTTAAGCGTGAATATTGGGTAATTTTCTATCAGCAGTGACAAACGTTTTTTAAAATAGTAAAGCTGTGGTTAGCAAATCTAATTAAATTGCTTTTATATTGCGATCCTCAAGAAATTGTGCTTATAAGGTTTTTAAGGCGGTTTTAAAGAAATTAGTGACAAAATTTTATTCTAATTCAAATTGCATAGGAAACGAAAGTGAAATCATTAAAATCGACGAATTAAAATTGGAAAAGGAAAATATAATAAAGGACATCTGAGAAGGTGTTTGGATTTTTGGGATGGTTAAATGAGCACATAACAATAGAGTCTTATTATTTCAGGTTAATGACAAAATTAAATTGATCTTTAGATTGCATTTAAGTAAATGCGTAGCATAAATTTGATATTAATTAGCGATTGCTGAAAAGGGTACACCAATTTACAAAAGATTGGTGTAAGGCACTCAACAGTTGATCATTATAGATATTTTAAATATCTAAATACAGTAGTTAACATCAATACAATAAAAGGATGTTGGTCTGCTTGAAAAAAATAATACATTAGGCGTAGGACCAGAAAGCTGATTAGTCCTTATTTGATTCGATCTATACTGTTAAAAATTACAAAATTAACCCTTATATAGTTGTTTAGGTTTTTTTTAAATCCAATTTAGAAGATTGAATTTTTATGAAATACTAGCTTGCGCTATCCCCCTGATAACGGGACTCAAACTCGATACGTGCTTTCTTTGTTTAAATTATGTGTATATGTCTTTGTGCATGTATGTATTGTTTATTATTGAACATTGCACATTTTAATTATAAAATGACAATAGTGCGTATTTTACAATTTAGATAATTGAATAAAACTAAAGGAAAAATATATTAGAAAAATTAAGCTTTATATAATATAATCAACTATGAAAGATTGTTATTTATTTAAAAAACGTTTTCCAAAATTTGAAAAAAAAGGATAAAAAATAAAAAAATGTTCAGATTCAAACTTTTTATATATAGACTAGATAACGCTATCCCGTTTGAAACGGGATTATAAATAAATAATATTCTTATTTTCCATTGTGTAACATGTCTTTAGGCTTGTGCGCATTGTTTAAAGTACAAAATGTCTTACATTGTAAAGTAAAATTTGCAATAGTTACCATTTTGCAATTACAAAAAAATTGAAAAAAACTTAATAAAATACACGAAACCTCGTAATATCTTTTTAGTAACAATTCTATAAAAATCTCTAAGTTGTATTTTGGTGCTTTTAAATGAAAAATTAAAGCAGAACTTCACAATTTTAAAAAAAGGTGGGTTAAAAAATAAAAAAATGTTAAGATTCAAACTTTTTATAATGATAGATAGACTAGCTTACGCTATCCCGTTAAAAACGGGATTTCGAAGTTATACTAGTTTATGTAATTTTTTTTAAATGTACAGTATGTCATTGTAATAACTCTTTTTGTAATAAATTTAAATTTTAAAATTGGCTTTTACAGTGTCTATATACATAAAAGTTTGATTATAAATATGACAAAAAGGAAAAGGATACAATAAATAAAACTTTACCTTAACGTTACTGCCTACAAAAAAAATATTGCATAAATTTTAAAAAAGAAGGGTTAAAAAATAAATAAATATTCCGATTAAAAGTTTTTGTATATATTGATTTTTTACTGTTCTCAATCTTTTAAATTTCACTTTCTGGGGTAAAAAATAAAAAATTTTAGGACCCACATTTTTATATGATCTGGATTACAAACTCCTAAATTCAACCCTAAGAAAGAAGAAGCAGATAAAGCAATTTAGTAAAGGAATGAAAAATAATTATAAGGCGAACAGTAACATTCAGAGAAAATTATTTAGCATCGGGTCGAAAAATCTATTAATTAAAAAATATTTGGAATTATATTATAAACTTAGTTTTATTCCCAGTATTAATTTCAATTATGCAACATTTTTTAAAAAAAATCCTAATTTCATAATAACATCAATAAGATCTAATAATAGAACAAATGAATAGTTAAAACCTAGATGAAATAAAAAATTGAATGGATTGGTGCCAATAAATTGGTATATTGTGGTGCAATTTACGCAGAGTTTTTGATAAAAATAGGGATGTCGTAAGATTATTAAACAGACTGTAGTAAAAAAAATATAAACCATTCACTTAGCAATATGTTCCAAGTTTTATACCAGTATTTTTAAATTTTATATTTTTATCGAAAACAAGTCTTTTGGAAAAAATTAATTAACGTTTTAAAATCGTAAGTGTTGACATTTTTCGCTTTATAAGTTTTTCAAAAAACTTCTATGTTTTGTATGTAGATTTACGCATCATTTAAGTTAACAAAATGCAAACAGTGATTTACTACCGAGTGGTTGCATTTAAGCAAACTCAAATCAGCATAGCCACGTCAACTATCTATCATAATTTTTGTTCTAACGCTACTACCGTCTAAAACAAAACGTTCACAGATCGATTTTGTATGTTGCCTCACAATTTTAATTACGATTTGTTTTGTTTTACGACTAAAACAGCTGATAGCCCGATAGCGCTCGCCTGCTAAAATTTGCCTATGACCATTGCGCCGAAAACTGATGTGCGTTTCGTCATTTCAACAACGTCTTTTTCACCCAACACTTTTGGAAACCATAAAGATGACTTTGCATTATCGACTTTTGCATGAACTATACCAATAATTCGATACACACATTTTTCTTAGGTTTCGCATTCACTGACGACGTCTATCCCCTTTGCCCTAAACAGTGGTGTCGTGCCCTTGGGGAAGAATGTCGAACTTAAAATAGTTTTCTAAAAGACTTTTGATTGTAAACACTTTATTTCAAGACCGTTTTTCTTTAAGCCGGTCATAAGAGAATTTTCGTAATTCTTCTCGTTTATTTATTCGTATTGGGGCTAAAAAAACTAAACTATTTATAAGAACAAATTAATAAAAATTCTAGGCATGTAGTAAGAATACTACGAGTGAATATATATAATTTGCAGCACGATAGATATTTTAGCTTTTGCATAATAAAAAATTGTACCTGTATACAAAGCTTCCGTTTTTTTGCAAAATGTTGATTACAGCGAAATCAGCCTTCAACATTATGGCATAGCTCGACCTTTTTCATGCGCATTATACTTCCCACAGCTACATACTTTAGAAGATATGTTGATTGGCCGGGTATCTACACCCAATTAAAGGAGCTTTCTTATGTTTCTGTTCTTTTTGCAGGTTCAAAAAGATTTATCATGAAGGGCAAAAAATTTGTTAAAAATTCTGTCTCCCTGAATCAAAAGGAATTATTAAAAAAACAATAATTTTTAGAAAATGTTCTAAATTTGTTAAAAATAAAAACTATTTATTAAAAAAACTTGATTTATCAATTAAGATAAACAAAAACTACACATTTAATTATTAACTCAAGCAGTTTAGGCTACTGTTGTTAAATAAATTAACATTCTTAGTATGCAATTTATTTGTTTAATTATCGTTTTTTAATTTATAAAAAAATATACATTTTTTATCTACTTAAAGTTTTGTAAATATGATTTAAGATTTAAATTTCTCTAACAGCTACTGATTTATATCAAAATGATAAATTGTTTATAAATTATTTTTACAGACCCTTTATACTGCAATGAAAATTACATTATTAGTGATATTTTTTGCTCATTTAAAATCTAGTAAAAATATTTATGACAATCTATTAGACATTGTTAAGCAGAAAATTAAAACTAAAGAATATTATTTAATTGATTTAGAAAAAAGATATCATGTCTTCGAAGTCAGGATTTATGATAACAAGATTAATTTTTTAGAATATATAAAGGAAGCATATGGATCGAAGTTTAGTTACGCAATAACACGCAAAGTTAAGTATAATACTCCAGATGAAGCAATTAAAGCGATTTGTGATTATCATCTTTCAAGCAATTTAAATATATCAAAGAAAATTACACTTATTTCTAAATTTAATTTTTGTACTTCTAGGCATGAAATTAAGTTTAATCTTGAGAATTTTTTTTATAATGGGGTTGAACCCGACTTTTTTGCTAGATTATATGATAATAACAAACAAAAACAAATAAGAGAGCTTTGTTTAAGTTTTATCAGAAACAAAACAGTAGATCTTAATTTATGCTTTTTTGTTGGAAAATATTCGATTAACGACACTATCCAATGCTTTGAAGAAGAAAACAAGATACAAATTTCTTTTCCTGTAAAATTAAGAAATTTAATGCTTTTTTTTAAAATTGACGTCAAAGATTTGTACACTGTAGAAGAACAATATACAAGTGAATTAATAAAGTTACATAAAAATAACAGTAACAATAATATTTGTACAGAGATATGCACTTTAATTACTAAAATTTTTACATTTTCTGATTTTGTGTCACACTTTAAATTATTAAATGAGGTAAACGATGATGCTGAGAAAAAAAAACTTAGAGAAATGTTATCACGTAATATTGAGAAGAAACTTTTTACCGTTATGTTTTTAGAAAAAGATATATTTTTTAAAAATTCAGGTACATTGTTTTGTTATTCTTATGATAATCCCTTAGAGATTAAGGGAAATTGTCAGCACATTTCAAAAGAAGCATATCAAGATTGCATTGAAATTTTAAAATTATCTACGGAAGCTAAGGCCTTTGATTTTGTACAATACAAAATTATTTTTCATAAATTTAAAAATGAAAATCTACTAAATCATCTACTATATAAAATTTGTGAACGTCCGGGTTCTGGTTCTTATATTATATTAATGCAAATTTTAGGCCATTATAAGATTTTAAACGAAAGTGAAGTTATTTTTTTTACACGAAGTATAAATGAGAATAATAGAGAGCAAATGATTGCGTTTCTGCAAAATTTTTTTACTAAAGAAAAACTTTCTAAGATTCATTTTATGATGACTGCGGTGAGTGAAAAAGTTAATAATTTGTTATATACTCTTATTTATAAAGAAGCTGAGGAATATTTTAGTATTTATAAAAAGAGTGATATTTTTAATATTGAATTTTTTAATGATATACGAAAGTTTTCTGATTTATATTTATGTCTGAATAATAAAACGTTATATGATTTTTATAGCATCTTAATTGGGAATTCACGATCTATAATTACATTGGGTGCAAAAACATTGTCACAATTATTTGAAAGTATAGCATTATTAACCAATTTAGACGTTAGATACCGCATAGGAGGAAAGCATGTTTATTTTTTTAAAGTAGAGGCTGAGAAAATGTTTCAAATCTTAAATATTGACAATCCCGAGAATTTAGAAAATTACGTTGAAAGTTTAATTAAATGATTTTAATTTATAAAACTGTAGATTTTATACATTTAGATTTCACAGTAGTTTTAGTCGTTGTTGTTAAATATATTTTTTTTTGTATTTACAACAGTACTCTTAAGTTTAAAATTTTAGATAACTTGCTTCTTGTTAACTTTTATTAGTCACAAATACGAGTTTGTTGCATTTTATTGTTACTCTTTCAATTAATTTGTTAATTATTTATGGATATAAATGCATATACAATTTGTATATTTCAACACACTTTGTTTTTTTCGCTTCACACATTATGTATTCAGTTATCAAAAAAATTTTATTAAATATATATCATTTTTTTTATTTACTTATCTCAGACATGTGAAATTTTAAATGTAAAATAATCAATTTTTATGAGATAATAAAAAATTTGAGCGAAAAGATTATAATGATTCTTAGTTTTTATATTACCAGGTATGAGCTCGACGCGATTTAATTTTTGAGTAAATTATCTGTCCTCAGATTTTAAAAAGTGTCAAATTTTTTTCGTTTGGCCTAGCGAAATATTTTCTATAGTATAAAAATGGTTTTTATAATATCATTAAAGTTTTTTTGTAATAATAAATAACATCACAACATGCATTAAACTTATATCGTTTTGATTTAATTTATTGAAAACATTAGATTTCAATTCAGTTCAACTGACTGTTCTCCAAAAGAATTGTTTCTATTTTTTTCATTACAATACATTTATATTCTTTTTTTTAATATTTAATACAGCTCTGTTACAAGTTTTGTAAATTGTATTATATCGTTATTGTCAAAATATATTATTTTATTTCAATATTATTAGTATTTACAATCCACAAAAATCTTTTTTAATACTTTCTTTCTTATTTTGTTTATACACAAAATTAATGCTTGCTCCTTTAGATGTTTTTTGTTTAGTAATATTCTTATATCTTCATTTGTTGCAGGTATATTTGTATGTTAGAGACTTTTCTCATTTAAAAACTTTTGTGATATACTTCACAATTTTGATTTATTTTTGTAAATTTATGCTATATTGTTGTGTAAATATAAAAACTTTAAATAAAAATTTTAACCTCAAGGAAGATACAGACATGTAAAAATCTATTATTGGAGACGATTAGAATGGAGTATAGGTGGGGATCATTGCTTTAAATCATTATGTGAATAAACAACACTTTAGCAACATATTTCCACTTTGAATATCTCAATTTACTTTGTACAACTAGTTTCTGCATCAAAAAAATACAAAAAAGATAGAATTAATTTTCCACTCAAGAATAAGGGATTTATAAATTAAAATATAAATTATTACATTTTACCATTTTAAACTTCTTCGTTAATATCATCACATAGTTAACTTACCAATGCACTATAAACCTTTTTAATTCAATATTAAAATTTTAAATTATTGTACTTATTTAAAAAACTTGGATTTTTCTAAAGCGCAAAATAAATTAATTTTTGCTTAAATATAATAATTTGTTTGGATATATAAAATCTATAAGTTAAATTTCTAATATTGTTATGTAATATTTTATATTAGAATAGAAAATTTTTATAAATTTTAAAAAATAAAAATGCCCATGAACAAATTTAATGTAATAAATTTGATATCTTTAATTTATTCGTTACAAATAATTCCAGCCGACTCACAAATATATAAAATGTATGAAATCGATTTGCGAAGTTTTGGATCAACAAAATATGATTTTTTTATCAAAAATTTTGTCTCATCAGATGGTAATAATAAATTTATAACTGAAGTTCAATCACCGCGATCTAATATCACAGGATTTGTTTGTATTCATGCCAGTTCAACAACCACTGATTATATTAAAAACTTATATTGTTTTTATGGAAATTTTACCAACACTGATCAGATATTTTACCAATTTTATTTTAATACAATTCTAGGACAAAACAATATTCTTAACATACAAATCCCTACAATACTATTAAATAATGCACTAGAATCTCAGTATGATATTATAGTCAAAAAAATTTCCGATAATAGGAGCGATATAAATTCAAACATAAAAAGTATTTTTGTAGAATTTGTAGTGTCTAATAAGGCTAAAATAATTTCGTTGTCTATTCAACTTCTCAATGATTTAATAAACAATCCTGTATCAAAGATTATTCATTCTTTAGAAAACAAAGATTATATTTTAGCTTTTTTTGAAAGAGATTATAATAAGATAATTAATTTCTTAGAAGAATTTATTTCGTTATTACAAGAAGATAATTCATTTATACGCTATGATTTATTATTATTTTTGATAAATTTTACAAAAAATAATTTAAGTAATTTTTGGAAAAATGAACTTAGGCTCTCCGGTATGAATTTTGATAGTTTTAAAGATATTCACTTGTTGAATTGCCTTTATTCAGATATAAGTAACTTATTTTGTTTAATTGAGGATCCAAATTGCAAATTTGAACTTTTTGATTACGATCAAAATTGTGGATTGATTTTTGGTCATCTTTATATTACCGTTGCAATTTACTTCCAAGAAGATATAGAAGAAAAAAATTTAGAGTGCTTTGCTTACGACATGAATAAAAACGAACTAAACTTTAAACATGTGATTGATATAAATAAGAGATTTATTTTTTTTATGTTTGAACCACTTTATTTGAAAGAATCTAATATTACACAAATAGATTGCATAGTTCAAACCCCCAAAAAACACTATGAATCGCTTAATATTAATTTAATTAATTACTTATAATAAAATTTTAGTAATATTCCTTCTTAAATTTTTTACATTAAAAATTTTTTTGTGCCATCAAACTTTTAATATAAAGTTTTATTAAAAAAATAATGGTTTTTACCAAAAATATTACTATTTTAATTAATTCTTAAAAATAATAGATTATTGTACCTTGTCTATTAGTTTAATTTAATCAACTTTTTAACTGTTCAAAAAGCAGCTTATTTGAAGCCCGAATGTATTTCAACTTAAGAGGCCGTGGTGATATTATATTACCGCATGTTTCTTCTTTTATGTTTGTTTGTTTTGTCAACAAATAAAACTATAATAGAAATTTATCTTTAATACTATGTATGCACACGGAGATAACCAACGAGTTAATCATTCCAAAAGAACGAGAGAAGATAGAACCCGAATAGCATTCCGGGAGAATGTAAATAAACATTATTCTAGTAACACTATTTCTCATTCTAACTTTAAATCTCGAGGAACGTCAGGAACAGGCTTACGTATACTTAGTGTAATCGAGATCTATCTCTCCACTGGCCGCATTCTGACAGTTACTACAGAGGTAAAAACAAGTATTAATATTAAATATAAGCAAAAAATTGTTAGTCGGGTTTTTACTTTATAAAAGTTAAAAAGTAATGCGCATTATTGAAAGATAATATGACTCGATTTGGAACACACAATAACAATAAATTAATTTTTAAATTTAATTTTTTGTCACAATCTTTTGACTTTGAATAAGATACAGCTCTTAATTTTAATTTTCGTATTATCCAATAATTCGTTTTAAAAAAAATAAATATACAATTTTGAAGAAATTATTTTCTAACATAATACTAATATAAAGGACTTCATTTTCTAACATCTGAATTATATACGGATAAGAAAAAAAAAAATTTATAATTTAATCTGCCTTTGTTGGAATTTTGTTAAATTATGTATTACCTTTTTTATAAAAGCATTAACATTATTATTAAGTTTTATATGAACAAAATAGTATTTATTTGCATTTTTAATTTGTAAATAATTTTATTTTCATAAAGTGTATCTCATTCAAAATTTTATTTTTAAGTAAGAAAGAGAATTTATAAAATTTAAAAATAAAGACATAAGTAAAAGACATAACATATTTTTAAAAATTCTATCATTTAAAATGCCTTTAAATAGACAAAATAAGCCATATAATTATTAAAAAGATCTTGATGTCAGGCTTCTGTAGCGCAATGGTTAGCGCGTTCGGCTGTTAACCGAAAGGTTGAGAGTTCGAGTCTCTCCAGAAGCGTTTTTTTGTATCCTGTAAATATGGAAAAGTTATTAGTAAAGTAGATTAATTTACCATGCTTTTTATAATGTATTCTACTTTTACATTTTAGATGTATAAAAAATTACTAATTTGTACGCTCTTTTAGACAAATAAACATTTATATAAGGCTTTATAAGAGAAAAAAACTTTATTTACCTAATTTGTATGATAAAAAATATTGTAAATTTGTAGAAAACTTTTTTTGTCCTTCAATATCATTTTTATAGACTTCTATATTATTTTCATCAATGTAAATTATTTTATCAAATTTATTAATAAGTTCTAGATTATGAATTATCATCAAAACTGTTCGATCTTCCTGTTGTAAAATTATCTCTAAAATCTTTTTTTCAGACTCCTTATCAAGTGCTGCAGTGGGTTCATCTAATGCCATTATCTCCTTGTTTCTTAACATAGTACGCATTAATAAAATCTTTTGCTTTTCTCCACCACTTAATAACCTTCCTCTTTCTCCTACATTCGTATCAAAACCATTTTCGAGGTTCATGAAAACGTCATATAATCCAAACTCTTTACACAATGCAAAAATATCCTCGTCTGAAATACCAAAAGATCCGTATTTAATATTATATTTTACAGATTCATTAAACAAAAATGTATTCTGTGGTATGTAACCTAATAAATTCCTATAAAATTCGTCTTTGATTTTTTTAATATCAATGTCATCTATTAAAATGCTACCTTTGTAATCTTCATCAAATTTAAGCAGTAGTTTTAGTAATGTTGATTTACCACTACCATTTTTACCTATAATTGCTACTTTTTCTCCTTTGTATATTTCTAGATTTATTTTATTAAAAATTTGTCTACTTTCATAACCAAATGACAAATTATTAAACTTAATACTTTCTTTAAATTCTGTAATCTTAAACTTATTATTCTCTTTTTTTATATCTAACATTGTATCATAAGTAGATCTTGCATTAATTATTGCTTGTGTATATCTAGTGTATAAGTAACCCAAGTTACTTAAATTAATAGTAACCGTAGATGTAATGGACATTAAATAAATGAGTTGGTTAGATGACATATTTTGAGATAATATTCCTGATATTCCTGCATAAATAATAAAAAAACTTTGTAAGAGAAAAATTGCTCTCTGAGATAAATTTAAAATGTACAGTGCTCTCCATAATCTGTTACTATTAGATGCATTAATTTTTAGAAAATGATCATATTCATCTACTTCAAGATCTGTAGTCCCAAAGGAGACGATTGTTTCATGATTATTTAATCCATCTTGTAGTTTATTACTAGATCTATTTTCAGAGTTATTAAGTTCTCTTCTAATATTAGATCTCCATTGTGCTATCAATATAGTCACAGTCGCATAGCAAGAAACACAAACAAACATTATGAAGCCCGCAAGACCTCCCATATTTTTTATAACTGCAATAAGGGCAAATAAAAGTTTAAGGCATATTGGAAGCAAGCTTGTAAGAAACACTTCAATAAGTTCACTTGCAGATTTTGATTTTCTATCTATTATTGTTTGAATTTCTCCGCCACCTATGGTACTAAAATTTTTAGGTGAAAGAGAAATGAAGCCTTTGAATGTAGATTTTGCCGTATTTCTATAAATATATTGCACTACACCTGTAAAAATAAATCCATTAAGTTCGGTCAATACAGCCACTAAGAGTGACTGTAACACAAATCTTTCAAGTGCTGTGTGTTCACCTTTTCGATTTGCGATAGATTGATTAAGATTCTTTACTAATGTACTTATTTTTATCTCTAAAACAGTGTAAAATATAGTTAAAAATATTATTGGTACAATAACATATCGCAACATTCTTATTTTTAATAAATCATTGTAAATAATTTCTTTGATAATTTTTCTATTCGAAATTTTTTTCATCCTATGGTTGTTTTGAATTTTAAAATATTTATATGTTTGAATAAAACAAAAAAAAAATAAATAGTTTTAAAAAATGTGATGCATAACATAAGCATAAAATTTTGCAAATTTATATAATAAAAAACATATTAATTTTATTTAATTTTCTGTCTGTGAAATATAAACATATCAGTTTAGTAATCTTGTTTAAAAAAACTTAATTATTTTTTAATAAATAAATTAAAGATATAAATTACAGGATTTTAAAATTTATGGTGTTCACTAAAAATTAAAATATTTAAATAAAGTAAAAACCTAATCAATTGAAAATCATCATAAAACAAATACAAATTTTGATGTTTGTTAAAATAAAACTTATTGTTAGATTGTTTTGTTAATATAACTTTTTATTCACAAATTTATTCGTTGTTTAAAATATCTGCAAAATACTTTGAATTTTCTTCAAGTTTTTTGTTAATGTCTTCTATCATTGTTACCTCATTACCATTTACAAATAAAATTTTATCAAACAAAGCCAATAATTCTAGATTGTGTACAATTATTACAAAAGTATGGTACTTAAATTCATTAAAAATATATGTCATAGTTTCTAGTTCACTCTTTTTATCTAGTGCTGAGGTTGGCTCGTCTAATAAAACGATCTCTGAATTTTTAAGCAATGCACGCATCAGCATAATTTTTTGCCTTTCACCACCAGATAAAAATCTTCCGCGTTCACCGACCGATGTGCTAAACCCATCTTTAAATTCCTGTATAGACTCTAATACACCTATTTTTTTGGCTAATTCTAAAACTTCTTTTTCTGTTACGTTTTTAGTCCCGTAAAATATATTGTATGTCACAGTATTATCGAATAAGAACGTGTTTTGTGTTGCATATGATATTAAACTTCTGTAACTTCTATCCGAAATATTATCTATTTCTGTATCATCAATTAATATATCTCCATCATATTTATAAAATTTCATTAACAATTTTATTATTGTACTTTTACCTGTTCCATTTTTTCCTATAATAGCAACACGCTCCCCTTTATTAATAACGAAATTGGCATTCAGTAAAATAGGCTTATTTAAATAACTAAAAGATACATTTCTAAATTCTAGCTTTTCATTAAAATCTATCAGTCTTATTTTATCAGTTTGTGTATCCTCTTTAAACTCGTAATATCCAGACTTTGCATTTAAAAATCCTTGTACATATCTTGTGTATAGCATTCCCATTTCGCTCAACGAATTTGTCAACGTTTTACTAATCGAAATATAAAAGACTAACTGTTGAGAGGATAATTTAATCGGAAAATATCCAAAAGATCCTAATGTGATAATAATAATTGCCTGTATCGCAAATGTCATTTTTTGTATATATAAAAGAGAGAACAAAATTCTGTGAGACTTTACCCCAAAATATTCTACCGGTTTTTGATTTTCATCAAAATATGTAATAGTTTCTTCTTCCATATTATAGGCTTTAATTGTTTCATGATTAGCTAAAAAATCTTGTAATTTATTCGATAATTTATCCTGTGACTTATTATATTGTCTTCTAATATTGTTTCTCCATATTGAAAATACAAATGTAAAATACACATACAAGGCACTTGTAGCCAACATTACGTAGAGTGCATCTCTTCCCAAATTTTTATATACTGAGAAAAACGACATAATAACTACAATACAGGTTGGTACGGCCGAGAGAGTAGTTAGTTCTAGTATGTCACCATATGCTCTACTTTTCCGCTCTATAATCATTTGTATCTCTCCACTTCCTATTTTGTTAAAATTTTCTAAGTTTAATGAAATGTAATGATAAAATGCTTCAACTCCAACAATTTTATATAAAAATTGTATTGGCCCGCTAAACACAATATCATTAATTTGTCTTAATACTATTGATGAAGTTAAAAATAAAATATATTTAAATATACTTTTTCCTGCATTTATTTTATTTTCAAAATCTTCTGCAATTCTTTTTGATATGTTACTTGCCTGAACTTCGAGATAACAAGCTATAATTGTAGACAGTAATATGGGAAACATTACGTACCTTATATAGGAAATATTGTAACAATATTTTACAAATGTATCATATAAAATTTCATAATTGGTTTTTTCCTTCATTAGGGTTTTTTTAAAAAAACAAATAATAACAAACAAAAAAATCTTAAATTAAATAAAAATTTATTTTCTTATAATTAAAATATTTGACAAATAAAACTTATTATAGCTCTAAATAAAGAAAACGAAATATTTTTTGCAATTTTATTTCCTTGCTTTTGTATCTAAAACTAAAATTGCAGTTTTTCTAATATCTACAACTTATTTTCAAATCTAAATTTTTATCTATGTAAATGTGTTTTAATACACTTCTCGCAGCAACGTATTAATTTATAGTTATATCGTTTCTACAGAGTCATAAATTAAATTAGTAAAAGCACCTTAAAATTTATCGAAAAAAACGTTAAATTTTTAAATAAACAATTTTAATTAAATAATATCAAGACATAAAGGATTATATTTACATGTGTTGACAAATCTTTTTAGACTTCATTGTGTAGCTAAGTCTAAAATGTAATTCCTGGCTATTCTAAATCTACTATTACATTTTATCTTGCATGCTTTTTACTTTAACAGAATCAATAGAGAAGCATAGATATAGATTAGTAAACTATTAAACCAAATCAATTTCTTCAACTACCATAAAGGTTGGTCTACCATGTGGACATTTCCAGGGTTTTTCTAAGTCCTTCAATCTTTTTACAATTTTCTCTAGTTTAGCTTTATTTAATGAGTCACCCACCATTACACTCATTCTACAGGCTTTTGATGCCATAATTTTCTGAATTTTAGTCAGGCCCTCTCCCCCATTTTTAAAATTATCTAATAGCTCATAAAAATCATTTAAATTAAATTCTTCTCCTTTAAAAACCGGCACAGTTAGCAGTTTCATATTTTCTATGTCAAATCCATAGATGGAAAAACTTACAATATTTTCTTCTACAAACAGTTTGTCTATCGGCGACAACTTTAATTCAATTGGCACTAAAACTTTTTGTTTTAATATTTTTGTATTTTTCTTTATATTTTCATAATTAAATATTTCATCTGCCGCATGTTGATCAACAATTATCAAGTATATTTTATCATTCTTAACCAATCGCGTAATAATAAATCCTTTGTTGAACTGTCCAATAATTTCCATGTCAAAAAAATCATTTTTTTTTAGAACTAAAGAAATTTCGCATTGTTGCACTTGCTTGATAAAATCATATGCTGTTTCTTGTAAGCAGATTGTTTTTCCACTGCTTTCGATGTTAAAATTTTCATTTGAAGGAGAAACTGGTACTTCATAAATAGGCTTTACTTCCGTTTCCTTGACTTCAAATTCTTTGTTTTCATAACTGAGTGAAGATTTAAATTTTTTTGTCGTTGGCGAATTAACGTAAGAACTTTTACAATTTATATCAGAAAAAGGAGATGACAACACATTTTGCTTTACATCCATTATTTTATTATCTACTAAATCTACCACAACCGCCTTATTTTCCTGTACCATTAATGAATTATTTGGCTGAGAGACTAAATTTGTGTCACTTATATATTCTTCCTCCAACAAAGCTTCTGTTTCATTTTCCAGAGATTTATTAATTTCTTCTGCTATGTAATTATCCAGCATCTCTTGTGTACTATCGTTTGTATCTTGTAACGATACAACATTAATGATTTTCTCTTGAGGCCTAAAATTTGATACATCCTGTTTGTTTTCAACCTTGATTAATCTCCCATTTTCAGATATTTTTTTATTTGTTGTGTGATTGTTCTTAAAGACCATTTGATTACTTAAAAAGTTAGTTATCTCTTTTTTAATTTTACCAATTATCTCATCTTCATTTTCAAATAAAATTTCGCTTTTAGTAGGAGATATATTAAAATCAATTGGACATTTTAAAACCAAATAAAACAGCGGCAACCCTTCCTGAAATAAATTGTAAGTACTTTTTATCTCTTTTGATATTTTTTTTGAGGTAACAAATCTTTTACCAAAATAAACTGTTGATTCTTCCTTGTCTTGATTATTTGGAAACATAAAGATAAAAAAATCAGGCATATCCTTTATTAAACATTCATCATAAATGTTGTTAAACTTTGATTTACAATATTCTAGAATATTTTTATATCCACATCCATTAAAAATAGTCGTACCTTTAAATTTAACTTGAAAATGTACATCATATACTTTAACATAAGCCTCTACCAATTTAATTATTTGTTTAACATCCTTCGTTAAAGATTTTTTATTAAGCTTTTTTCTTAATATACAATTATTGAATATATTTGTAACATCTACCGTTGTACCTATTTCTCTTGGGCAAACAGATATATGTCCTGTGTTTATATTTTTTTTATAACCAATTAAATTGTTTTTATGTCTTGAGGTTATTTCTAAACTACACATGTTTTTAATAGAACATAAGGCCAGTCCTCTGTATCCACAATAAATATTTGTAGAATCGGTGTTTAATCCCAATACAAAATACGTAGTTAGTTCTTTGGATGTATATCCTTCATTTCCTACATCTTTAAGGTCCAGTATACCTGTTCCATTATCTTCAACTCTGATCAATTCATCGTCTACAAAGATCTTTATTTCCGTGGCATTTGAATCTAAGGAATTTTCTATCAGTTCCTTCACTATTGTATATGTATTTTGAATATACTGTTGTGACTTTATAAGTTCAGAAGTTTTTTGATCTAAATTTTTTATCATAATTAATTTATAAGGCAAAGCTTTTAAATAAATTGGGCGGGAAAAGATGATTTGAGAGGGAAAATTAAACGTTTATATTATACAGTTAAAGCAAATTATTGCTAAACTCTAGATATTTAATTTATCAAATTTTTAAATAATGATTTTATCAGTGTCAAGTTTTTAAGAGCATTTTTAGCAAAAAAGATTTGAAAATTATTTGTTTATTTTTTTTTTTTTAAACCTTCTTCTTATGCATAAATTATCTGAAGAAATGAATAACATAGAAAAAATTAAAAACATTATTAACGACATAGAATATGAATTTGAAACACAGAAAAATGAAATAGAAAAAGCGATTACATCTTTAAAAGATTTAATAAAAAATGAAAGATTTGATTTCGAAAATAAAAAGTTAAAATCAAATAAAAAATACGCAAATTTAAAAGAATTGTACAACAAGTTATTAGATGAAAAAAATTATAACTTAACACTTATTAATAATGATCAAAATGACTTACTAGCAATTGAAAATGAAAATTTCGATTTGAGAGGGCAGATAGAAAAACAAGAAATAAATAATGCAGAGCTGCGTAGATCTCTTGAACATAAAAAAGTATCGGCAATTGATAGCAAAAAGAAATTAGATTTATTATACAAAAGTAATCAGACAAAAGAATCAAAATTAATTAGTAAAGTTAGTGAGTGTAAAAAATATTTAGGATTGGATTTTAATGTAGTGGAGGGGAATAAGATTAAGGTTTTATTTAATAAATTTTGTAAAGATGAAACATTTGAATGTTATGTAGTTTTAGATTTAAGTGATGGATATAATATAATTGATATTTATCCAAAGGTAATAAACATAGAAAGATATTCTACTAATCTAAAGGACAAAACAAGGTTTTTCGAGTTGATTCAAGATGTTAGGAAAATATTTGTTAAAGAATATTGTAAATGAATAAAGTAATTTTTATTGTAAACTTAAAGGAACGAAAAATAAATGATCATTTTTTATGCAAATAATTTACAAATGAAGGTAAGGATCCCGAGCCTTTGATAAGCCTTAGTAAATTTTTTTCTGCTCTTAAACTCTGCTCCAGTCTTGTTTTAACTTTTTGAGATCTGTCTTCTTTCTCTTTATTTTTAATATACGTTTGCCTAAATGTATGTGTAGGCGGAAAAGAAGGCATAAAATCGTAGATGTGAATATATCTTTCTAGATATGTAGAGAGTGGACTTTTAAATTCTTCAATATTATTTTTTTGTACAGAAGGATACAACACAGGTTTGATGTTGTTTTCAATTTTTAGATTTTTAAAATTCAACAAACTTACAAAGTCCCAAATATTAGCACATTGTTTTCTAGAATGAAATGTATGAGAATTAAGGATTTTGAGAATGCTAGATATATACAAATCTAATGCTTCATTTATAAGCAAAACTGCCTTTTTATCAGCCAGATCAAATCCATTGCAGTTTAGAAACTTTACAATTATGTGATTTATAATTTCTTTCATTTTAGGGTAATTTTTTGAAGAAAAAGACAAACATTTTTAAGTTTTTTTAATAAAATAATTGTTTACAGTGGATGTAACATTTTTTAGTCCTTAGCTATCCAATTTAATATTTAACAATAATAAATTTTAGATTTATAAATAATTTACTATTTAAGGACAAAAATAATGGCAATGCGAAATATCATTTTATACTTTTAAAGCATGTTTATTGTTTATCTTTTCAATTTAAGTTGTTTCTCTCCAGTTAATTTGTCTATTTCAAAGACACAAGATTCATTTATAAATTTTTTTAGTAGTATTTTTTCATCATTATCTAAATGAAAACTAGTTTTAAGTTTCCTTATTAACTCTTTAACAGACATTAATGGCGTAACAAAGCACTCTCTTATTTTTTCATCGGTCAGAACATTTTTGACTCGTTGCTTTGTTTCAATTTTAATAACATCTTCTTTAACATGTTCTTCATATGCTTCATCTTCCCCTTTTTCAAGGTTATCAACTAGATTTCTTAATTTTTTACCTTCTGTAGTCAATTTCTTCTGCTTTTGAACTTCAAAATTATACTCTTCGCCATCATCATCTTGAAATTGATCATCAAAATCAATTTCTTCTCTGTCAGATTCATTAGAACCATCGTGTATTACTTTTTCAGATATTACTTTAGTTATTTCATCTTCATTTACACTCTCCTTAAGTGGTATTTTTTGAGTAAATCTGTACCATTTATTAATAGGTGTAATATAAACAGTGTTGCCTTCTCTTATAAAAGTAAAATAACAAGAACTATTAGAACCAAGATCTTGCAGTTTTCCTAAAAATGACAACGAATCAGCATCTTCTACCAATATTGGACAAGATTCTTTTTTTTTCAATTTTAAATATTCTTCGGCCTCATATTCAACAACTTCACTCCTTTTTCTAGCATTAAAAACAACATCTTCTTCTAAAGGCTTTTCTCTAGAGATTGTAATTGGTGATGAAAGCTTTTTTAAATTTATGTTTGTAAATATACAGTTTTTTTTACCATCTTGTGGAAGATAAACAAGTTTAAATTTTGACATAAGGGATAAAATATAAATTAATTTATTACTTTAAAAGAAGCACTTATTTATTCTATTTGATTGTCAAAACATTTAATAAGAAGAACTTTAAATTAAATATGTTGAAATTTAACATATAGTAGATTTATTTATTATAAAAATATTTGCATATGAAGATGGTTGTAAAAGGAACATGATAATATACAACCCTTACATTGAAGATATTAGTAAATATTTTTCATACTTTTAACAAAGCTAGTATATAAATTTGAATTGACATCATGCAATAAAATTTATGTCTACAAATTTTAAAAACTTTAAATCTTTAAACAAATTCAATAAATTAAGTATAATTTAAGAGAGGAAGAAATCGAAATATATTAATTTTGGTTAAATTTTAATTTTTACACAGATTAGAAATTAGAACTAGAATTTTAATTTTTTAAAAAGTTTTAATAAAGAATTTAATACCTTTTAATTTAAATTGTTGTTGCAATAAAGTTGTTCTATGATCAAAATCTTTTTGTTTGTTTATAAAAAAACAATAAAATTTTTAAGCTTAAATGCCCTTATTAAAAGTTAATGTTAGAAAAAAAATCTATTTATGGTAGTGATATTAGTATTATGAAAGACCTGATTGTAGAATATGTTATTTCAAAGCCCTTTATTCGAACATTTGTCATTTACATAATTTTTGGGACATTTGCAGTTTGTACATTTAATGTTTTAACAGTTGAAGCTACCCGGAAATTGACTAGTGATATTACAGATAATAAAGATCTTAGTCAAAGTCTTTTGTATTTTGCAGTTTTGACAATTGTATCAATTACAATGTCAGAACTTAACAATTTTATATTTGTTACACCCGTTCAACATGTATTCAGACTGACAGGAAAAAATTCATTTAAAAATTTTATAAATATGGAACTTAGTAGATACAATAAAATAGGATGCGGTGAAATACAAACAATAATAGACCGAGAAAGTAAAGCAATAAGTGAATTGATCGAAGTTTTATTTGTTAATATCATAAATATTTTTTTTACAGTTATATTGGCGTGTTCGTCAATTTATACAAATTTAGGGTTGACAAATATGTTTATTATTTTAATCACATTATTAGTTTACATCCTTGCAACTGCGAAAATAGTTCATTGGCGTACAGGAATAAGAAAAGAATATAATTGCGCACAACAAAGATGCTCAAATCATTTACATGATTCTTTAATTAATCATGAGACTATACTAGCATATAAAACAGAAGAAGAAGAATCGCTTAAATATGAAAAATATGTTTCTGAAGTAGAATCAGAATGTAACAGAATCTGGAGATCTCTTAGTTTTTTATACCTTGTAAATAAGATAATTTTTGCTTTACAGTGTTTTATAGTTATAACATTAGGAAACTATGGAATATTAACAGCAAAACTAAGTGCCAGGGATGTTGTATTTTATATTGGCATTAATAGAACATTGTATTCAAGTTTTGGACAATTAGGGTTCTTTTACTCACGATATACACAAGCAATCTTAAATATAAGAACATCTTTTAAACCAGAGCTTATAAAAGAAGAACCAAATTTAGTAGATGTTAATGAATTTAATAATGATATAAGATTAGAAAATGCATCATTTAATTATTACTCCAAAAAAATTTTAACGGACATAAATATTTTAATTAAAAAAGGTGAAAAAGTAGCTATTATTGGAAAAAATGGATCGGGAAAAACATCTCTTATAAAGATGATTATGAGATTTGAAAATTATGGGGGAAATATTTATCTAGATAATCGAGACATAAAAGAAATTTCTAATAGTTCATATAGATCACTTATATCATTTGCACCACAAACCTCATTTTTGTTTAACGAAACGGTTTATTATAATTTAACATATGGAAAAGAAATATTTGATAAAGAAGAAGTTATAAAAATCAGTAAAAAACTTTGTGTACACGATTCTATAAACAACCTAGAGGATGAATACAACACACATGTTGGAGATAAGGGACATAAGCTTAGTGGTGGAGAAAGACAAAAAGTAATTTTGTTAAGGTCGGCACTAAAAAATTCTCCTATTATAATTTTAGATGAGCCAACGGCCGCATTGGACAAAAAAGCTGAATATGAAATTCTTAAAAGTCTAATCTCCAACAACTTAGAGAAGACAATAATTATTGTTTTACATAATTTAGATTTACTCCACTTATTTGATAAAGTGCTAAGTATTAAAAACAAAACTGTATCATTACATAAGATAGAAGAAAATATTATTTCTACATTAAACTTATAATAAAACCTTTACTTTTAAAAGTTAATTTTCAAAGAGTTGAAAATGTTCAGCTTTTTATTCACACATTCTTTTAATAGTCTACGCAAAAGCTATAGTTTTTTTAAACTTAAACTACACGTATTAAAAGGGTATAAATTTTGTGTTAAATCAAAATTGGTATTACTAACTTTAAAAAGATCTAATTTAAAACATAAGGTAAAAGCTCATAGGTAAAATGTAAGTCAAAATATTTTATATAGTAAAATAAAACATTAACTAAGTATAACTTTGTTGTCTTTTTGTTTTTAATAGTTATCAGCTGTAATTTATTTTTTTAATATACAATTTGCAAAAAAAAAAACTCAAATATCTTACAAATAGATGCCGCAAAGCAAAAAGAGGAAGTTACAAACTATTATTTTGTTTGTAGATTTGTCCTATGTTTGTTAAATAGCCTTTTTGTTGTATAAATTAAAAATTGTAAAAAATAATGCAACTTTTTTATTAATACTTTGTATAAAGACCTCCTGTCCTATAAATTAAAAAAATACGATTTTAAAACTCATGTACAACTTCTCGCATGTTTCTTTAGAGATAGATTCCAAGCTGTGCGTATATTCTTTTTTGATCGTTTTTATTTTTTGGCATTAAAGAAGCAGCTTTTTGCTTGAAAATGGCCCAAAGTGTTTCAATTGGGTTCAAGTCAGGCGATTGTGAAGGCCACAGGAGCACAGAAAACTTTTAATCTTCGAAACATGCCTTTGCAAGCCTCGAAATGTACTTTGGATAATTATCTTGCTGAAAAATATCCCACCCCATACTCATTATCTCCGCCATTTCTAAAGGTTGTTCGCTAACATATTTACATATAGTGCGGAATTCATTTTTTCATCAATAAACATCAACCTCCTTGTGCCATGGTCGACCCCCTTCCGAATTTTACACTTGGTATTAAGTTTTTTTTTAAAGAAGACCTGTACCGGCCTTTCTCCATACACTGACCCGTCCATCAGAGTAAAACCTATTAAATTTACTCTCATCTGTAAAGATTATAGACTTTATATCATTGTCAGACAAGACCAACACCTTAGTGGTTTTTTCTCTCCTAAGCAAAATATGCCTTTTTATCAAAAGAGGCTTGTTAATTGAAGTATATGCATATACATTATTATCATTTAGTGTGTTCTTAATGGTCGTGTGAAATATAGTCTTTCCTAGATGTTTGAAAATCTTGTAGTTGCACTTATACAATGAGCTTTTGGATTTTTCATTAAAATTTTCTCTATCTCAACAAAATCCCCGTTTTCAGTTAATTAAGTCCTTCCAATTTTTTTTAGATAATTAAAAGCACCATGTTTATTATTCTTGCGAGGGTTCTACTGACTGTAGTCCTGTGTACACCAAGTTTTTAAGAAATTTGAAACCGAAAGTAATTTTACCTCATAAAGTGTTACTTTTTGAGACTGAGTTTAAAAGGGAAAGTCATGAATGAGGGATATTAAATTTCATTTAAAACATCGTTTTGTAAAGAAAACAAAAATGTCTCGTAGAGACTATTTAAAATGTCATTGTCGTAAAGTGCTACAAAGGACTTTTTTACACTATCATTTAATCACTAATAAATTATGTATTCTAATCTATAATTATTTTATTTTGAGTAATAAGGTTTACATCATTTTTTTACAAACTGTAAAATAGTAATTTTTTGTTTTAAATCAATAAATTATATAAGTTAAAAAGGTAAAGTTAACTAAGCCAAATAATTCATAAGATAGGCATAATTTAGTACAAAGCATGTAAGAATTTGCAAAATTGTATCTTATACCAATTAGTATGTATATTGAATTTGTAAACCGTCTTTTTAAAATATTCTAATGAGTCTAAATATAGCAATAATTAAAACAGAAATTGCAATCATTTCGCATAAAGCGTAAGTTTAATCTTAAACATAAAATTATAATTCTTAAAACATATTTTTATAAAATTAATTTTTAACCGCTTGAAATGAATAACGAGACATGTACGTTGTGTAAAAATATTCCAGCCATTAAAATAAACATTTTGAATTATTGTAAAATGTGTTTTGAAAAACAGTTAGAAAGTAAAGTTCTTAGAAACTTGAATAATCTCCCATATAAAAGCAAGATATTAATTGTGTTACATGAAGATGTATATGACAATATTTTATTATATTTTCTCAATAGGTTAAAAAATAAAAAGATGCATGAATTTATAATTTTTAATCCTCAAAATAAAGATTTCGGTAGCTATAATTTTTTTCAAGTAATAACACAAAACTCAATTGACAATCTACCTAATCTTGACATTAATAACCAGACGACAAAATTTAATATAGATATATTGAATATGTTGCAAAAATCTCATTTATCATTTCACAAGATTTTAATTAATTATAAAATTAATGTTGTACTATATTGTAAATCAATGGAGGACATTTGTACAGATCTAATTATAAAAGTATCTAGTGGGGTTGTGCTTGATAAAACAGATGTATGTGATTATATTTTTCAAGATTCTTGTACATTCATTAACATGTTTAAAGACATAAAAAATAAGGAAATACAATACATGTCTTATTTACAAAGTTATAAATTTAATTGTACGGGAATAAAAAATAAAAAATATAAATCTATTAATAAATTCATTAATGAGATAAATAAAAACAATCCGTTGGCATTATACAATATTATTAATGTAGTGAAAAAGATTAATAAACGGATATAGTTTTAATATAAAATTTAATAATTATTTTTTTATTTTAATACACGTTTCAGTTATAAAACAACGTTTCATCAAAATTATATAAAATTAAAGAAAATAAATTAAAAACAAATGATTAAAATGTATGCACTACATTTCCTATGTTACTCCTTAATTTATGCAAGGAGGGAGGCGACAAGTACAGATGACTTTGTAAATCATAATACTAGTGGAAATGATATTTATGAAGATGAATATGGGCTATTTCCTGAATATGCTTTGACTAAAAAAGATTCTGAGCCTTTGGATGACACACTTAGATGCGCAAAAACGGATAATACATTTATTATTGCGCTTAATGTTCACTTACAGAAATATGCAGTGGAGTCGATTGAGAGTGCATCGAAATCTAAATTAAATATGATTTTGCCCCCAAAAGAATCTATACTGAGTTATATTGGTACTATTGTAAATGAGATAAATAGTGATTTAATAAGGTATGGTGTACAAATGGTAACATTATTACAAAGATACAAAACAGAGGATTTTGTAGTGACTGATTCGTTTGACTCGTCATGCGAAATTAAAGATCCTGTAAGCGACAGGCTTGATGAAAGTCATAATCAATTGAAAGATGTTTATCAAGACAATATGGGACTACACTTGTTTGTATGGACATGTCCACAGGATAATAAAGATTTTTTGACGATAAAAATTAATGAAAATGAAAGATGTGGAAGAACAATTGGTGTGTTATGGCAGGGAATAGAACTTACAAGAATTAATATCAAATCTTCTATAATGGAAGCAATTACAGGAATACCAAATTTATATTTAGATGGTAAATTTCCAGCGGAAAAGGTAATTTCGAATATTTGTAAATTTGTAGGTGATTGTATTGGATCAGAACCAGGTGTCGTAGGTTGGAAAAATCAAGCCCTAGTACAAGTAATTCATGCTATTCCGGACAACTCACATGAGGAATAAAATTTTAATTTATAGAAGTTATACTTTTTAATAAATAAGCATAAAGTACTTGTAATATAAAATTTATTTATCTACTTTTGCATCATATAATGCATTAGCAAGTTTTATGTTAATAGTAATACATTTACTTTCTTTTTCTAGCATTCTTAATAGTATGTCACATTCACTTAGATTTTTTTTCAATTCTTGAATTATTTTTTTCATATGGGATTTAAAAATTTATTTTTCTGTCCTTATGAATACCTTTAGTAAAAAGTTAGAAAGAGATAGAATACATTCACATGTCTTAAAAAAGGATACATTGGATTTATTAAACCAAAAAAATTATAAAGAAGCATTATTAAATATAGTAAATCTTCTTAAGCTAAATAAACCAGGTCAGACTTTTTTAATAAGAGGACCTAGTGGGTGCGGTAAAACAGCTTTGATTGCAGATTTATATAAAGAACAATATTTAATAAATTCTATCAGTGCTGTAGAACTACAAAGCTTTAATCTTAGTAAGGCAGAAGCAGTTACACAGGCTGTTCGTAAATCAATAAGATTACGTATTAAAGAAATTATTAAGGTAATAGAAGGTGAAATAACAAATCTTACGTCTTCTAAATTAAGCCTTAAGACTTTAGATATGGAATCGACTTTCGAGATTGGCGATAAAATGTTACAAGAAATACAAAAAGAAAAAATTGTCATAGGTGATGTAGTTCGTATAATAAAAGAGAGAGGAAAGATAATCAAATTGGGTATTAGTGCATCAAAAATGGATTCAGAATTTATTGGCGATATTCTTTCGGTGCCATGTCCTGAAGGTGAAATGTTTAAAACAATTGAAGATGTCCAATTAATGACTTTACACGATATTGATTGTTTAAACAATAAAACACATGGTTATTTAGAAATTTACAATGGCGAAACGGGTGAAATTAGTAGTGAAGTAAGAAAAGAAGTTAATAAAAGAGTAAAAAAGTGGATATTAGAAGAAAAAGTAGTGCTTGAGAGAGGATTATTGATTATAGATAATGTTCAAATTCTTCATAAAGATTATTTTTACTTATTTAATAATTCCATTGAATTTACTTTTGATCCTGTAATTCTTATGATCGAGAATGTTACAGACACTTTACAGAGTTCAACTGGTTTATTAAGTTCAGCCTTTGTTATAAATGTAGACCAAATAAATGATAATGATTTAAAAGATGTTATACGGGCACATATCGAAACAGAAAATGTTGATTTTGACTCAAATGTTCTTGACTATTTAAATGATCTCGCATTGTCATATGGCATTAATTATGCTATTAATATTATTGATCTATATGTTGTAAAGAGTCTTAAACAAGCAAATACTAAAATTGCATTAGAGGAAGTTAAAACATTAGTTAGCTTGTTTCTTGATGTAAATCGTGCTTGTGATACTAATTAAATACTTTTTTTACTTTACTAATTTTAACAGTATTCTTATAATTAATAAATTTTTTGTAGATACTTGTAACTTTTATAAAAATCTTTAAAAATATTGTTTTTTAATTTTAAACTAAAAGATTAACCTCTTTAATTATCTTTATACTTACTTATCAATGTTTAATATTTATAAATGACACTTTAACAAAAAGTACTTTTCTATGCCTAATATGCTACTTTATTATTTACCAAAGATATTAAAATTACTTTAATACAAATAAATAGCACAAATGTAAGTAAAACGTTATATATTGAATAGTTTAAAATTAAAAAAATTTAATAAATATAATATGCCTGTCAATAAAACATAATTACTCCTCCCTTCTTTTTGCATGAGCTTAAACTACAAAATATTTAAATTATTCTTTAAAAGATAATTAGTTCTTAACATAGCTTGTATATGAATTTTAATAGAGATTGCATAAAAAGATGTGGCTAAAATAAAAATTTAGTCGTTATAATATTTATTTATAAAATATTTAACATTATAAATTATTTAATAATGTTTAATTCTACCTTAATATCATCAAAGTAAACAAAAAATAGTAATTTATATTTTAAATTAACATAATTTTGCTTTAAATATTCTAATTATTAAATTTACCTTTGCATAATAAAAGCATTCTACGCACTGTAAATTTATTAAAAAAATATTTAAGAAGGGCATGAATGAAATAAACATTGTAGAAAAAATTTTTAAGGATTTGGATTTAAGTGAAATAAAAGAAAGTGAAGAAGGAAGAATTTACTCAATTAGTGGACCAGTTGTAATTGGTAGAAATATGTCAGGATGTGCCATGTATGAATTGGTCAAAGTAGGAGAAGAAGGTTTGATAGGTGAGATTATAAAAATAGAAAATGATAAAGTCACTATACAAGTTTATGAAGAAACAAGCGGTCTTTGTGTCAATGATATAATTGTTAGAACTGGGAAACCTCTTTGCGCAGAACTGGGCCCAGGTATGTTTGAAAATATATATGATGGTATACAAAGACCTTTAAAGGATATACATCATGTCACAAATAATATTTATATTCCACGTGGGATTGATGTACCGGCTCTTGATAGGAAAAGAGAGTATGATTTTATTCCTACTGTTGAAGAGGGGCAGATTGTTTTTGGTGGTGACATTATCGGTGAGACATTTGAAAATTCGCTGATTAAAACTAAAATATTAGTGCCACCAAAAATGACAGGAAAAATAATTTACATAGCATCTAAAGGTGTTTATACACTGCAAGATGTTGTAGCAGAAATAGAAAGTAATGGAATAAAAAAAGAAATTTTTATGTTTCATAGTTGGCCTGTTAGAATACCAAGACCTATTAAGGATAAAATAAATGCATCACATCCTTTGTTTACCGGGCAAAGAATCCTTGACTCTTTGTTTCCATGTGTACAGGGTGGTACTACTGCCATTCCAGGTGCATTTGGATGTGGTAAAACTGTAATATCACAATCATTATCTAAGTATTCAAATTCTGATGCTATTGTTTATGTTGGATGTGGAGAAAGAGGAAATGAAATGAGTGAAGTTCTTATGGAATTTCCAAAACTAACAGTAGAAGGAAAAACAGATAGTATTATGAAAAGAACTGTTTTAGTAGCAAATACTTCAAATATGCCTGTGGCTGCAAGAGAAGCTTCTATTTATACTGGAATTACTATATCAGAATTTATTAGAGATCAAGGTATGAATGTTTCAATGATGGCAGATTCTTCTTCTAGATGGGCCGAAGCTTTAAGAGAAATAAGTGGTAGATTAGCAGAAATGCCAGCAGATAGTGGTTATCCTGCATATCTAGCTGCTAAGCTTGCATTTTTTTATGAAAGGGCTGGTGCTGTTACTTGTTTAGGTTCACCTAATCGAACAGGATCTGTTACAATAGTAGGTGCCGTATCTCCACCTGGTGGGGATTTTAGTGATCCTGTTACATCTGCAACCTTAGGAATTGTTCAAGTATTCTGGGGATTAGATAAAAAACTTGCACAAAGAAAGCATTTTCCTTCTATAAATTGGAATTTAAGTTATTCTAAATATTTTTCTAGTTTAAAACCATATTATGAAAAGATAGATCCTAACTTCATTAGACATCGTACTAAATGCAAAGAAATTTTGCAAATGGATGATGATTTATGTGAAATTGTTCAACTAGTAGGAAAAAATGCATTATCTGAAACAGAAAAATTGATTTTAGATATTTCAAAATTAATAAAAGAAGATTTTTTGCAACAAAATGGATATTCTGATTACGACAGGTATTGCCCATTCTTAAAAACAAGATTAATGCTAAAAAATATTATTGAATATTTTGAAAAAGCCCAAAAAATAATTGCTGGAAGTAAACACACTTGGGCTGACATAAAAAAACAGACTGAAGACATTTTTTACCAATTAATGAAAATGAAATTTTTGATGCCTGATCAATACTTAGAAAAAAAACTTGATGAGTTGTATTTAGAAATAACAAAAAGTTTTAATGAGTTTTCTAAATAAAAGATTATAGCTAATTATTTATTAAAAAAACCCGGCATCAAGATTTTTATCGTTAGTTGCATTTTCAACTCCCATCTCTTTGCTTAAACTGTTCTTGTTTTTTTTCAGCTCCTTGTTTAAACCACTAATCGAAGACTTTAATAATTTAAGTTCTGGACTTTCTACTTGTTTTATTTTTTTCGAAGTGGTTTTCTGATTCGGAACTACATAATATTCTTTGTTAAATATTTCATCTAACGTATCTTCAGGCAGAACCTCATCGTCAAATAAATTATTAGAAGAATTTGTTGGGACATTACTAGTAGTTGGTTCATCAATCTCTCTTATTTCATTACTAGTTTCATTAATAACTAAAGGCATTTTTTTCTCTTCCTTAGAGTCAAGTTTTTCATTTTTATCATCATTATTTAAAATTTTTTCCTTCGTAACAGATTCATGTTCTTTTTTACTTGTGGAATTGTTTTGCTCTTGTCTTTTATCTGTTGTTTCATTGTTTTTTAAGATCTCTTTATCTGACATTAATGATTGTAAGTTCCTATTTATTTCTGGTTTGTAGGCTTCTTCATTTTTATCTGCTACTAACTCGTTATTTTTTGTTTCTTCATTCATCCTCTCTTCTATAATTGTTGGTAACTTTTTATTGTTAATTCGTTTATACTTTTCAGAGCGATTATTATTTTTATCGATTCTTATAGGAGAAGTGTTAGATGTAAAAATTAATTCTTTTTTACTTTTATTTATGTCTTTATAGTTAGCTAATTTATCTTTAGATTTTATAGTTATTTTACTTGTATCATTTAACATCTTATCATCCATTATAAGTTGTTCATGCTTGGTACTTTTTGTAATATCTCCTAAAACATCATTGTCGTCTTGCTTTGTCTGCACAACTTTAGATGTTGAAGAAGGTACACTTTCAAAAATACTGTCTATAGCTTCTGTTATAGCTTTTGTGTCCTCTTTTGATATTTTTGGTTTTATTAAAATTTCTGATTTTATTAATGCATCATCTACCTTGTTTTTTTTATCTTTTTTTATAGCTCTATCAGAACTAAAAATGGTTTTGTTTTCGTCATTCATAACTTTTACAGAGATTTCCGTAATTGAACTGGGTAACGATTTATTTATTATTTCTTTCTTTTTTTCTGTAAAAAATATAGGTCGATAATTAGCATCGTGTGAAGAAAAATCTGTTAGATTGGGAATATTATCGACAGGAATAATGGCTTCATCTACAGATTTTTGAATAAACCCTGTTGTTTTGGGTTTTTTGTTTTCAATAGAGACTTTCTCTTTTGTTTGTACTTCTTGTTTACTGTTTGCTGCCTTTTTTTCTGGTAAACTTGAAAATGTTATCAAACTTTCGTTTGATTTAATTGCTAAAGAATTATCCATGCTCTTTAAGGTTGGAGCTAAATTTGTTAATTCTCTGCCAAACAAATTATTTTTTTCTTTACTACTACTGACAGATGAAGATGATTTATTAACTTCTCTTTCATTCGAATTTCTGTCTAAAGGCCAGCTCTCAAAGTTGAGATGAAAGGTATTCATATAATTATCTGTATCTCCATTATGTAATTCTTTATTACTTGGAAGTTTCGCGCCTGAAAACAAATTATAGCTACTAAAAGTTGGCGCCTGAGAGATTTCTTTAATCATTGTCTCATCCTTTTTCTTTTGTAATAAGCTATTCTCTCCTTTTAGATTAAAGCTTTCTTTTGTTCTAATCTTTGGATTTAAAATTTGTTTACTAAAAGCATCATCTTTTTTTCTGTCATTTGAGTTATTATCCGATAATTTATCTTTGTATGTGCCAAATTTAGTATAATTTTGAACAATTGCTTCCTCGTTTGCTTTACTTTTTTTTTCAGTCTTACTTAGTAAACTATTAATCTTTTCTTCAAGCTTTTCGATTTTTTTGTTTATCAAAGCCAAGAAGTGTAAATCTGAAGTCTTAGAAGAAATATCTGATTTCTTTTGATCTTTAGTTAAAAGATGATTACTCAAAGAATTTCTTCTCTTTGATATTATATCAAAACTAAGTAAAAAAATTACTAGCCCTGTTATAGTGGTACCAACTAAAAGACTGCATGTTGTACTTTTCATTGCATAAACAAAAATTTTAAATTTATAATTTTTTTTGAAACTTTGTTTTAAAATAATTTATTTAAATGTTAGAAGTGTAAAGTTGCTATAAAATAAAAATTTCTGAACTTTTCTGAATAAAATTATATTTATTTGTCTAAAACATTGTTTCAAAAGTTTATTTGTTTTAAGGTTGGTTTTTACTCAAGTTAAAATTTTATATACCATCTTCTTAGCAGATTGTACAGCATCACTTATATTTCCAAATGGAATGTCACACCACCCTATTTTATAAACAGGTTTATCTGTATTGATTTTTAATTGATTTGCTTTAAATCCAAAGCTAGTAATAATAGAGTCATATTTATGTTCACATCCATTATTAAATTCTACAACATATTTACCATTAATTTTTGTTACTTTTTTTATAGATGTATCAAAAAATAAATTGATATTATTCTTAGTTTTATCAATTTTAATGTTATTATTATTTAATAAATTATATCTTCTATTTTCTTTAAGGTTAGAAGGTAAAGATATGTTGTGTCCTTTAAAATTTGCTAGATTTAATATTTCTCGCATTACATTATTTCCAAATTTACTTATATACAATCCACCTCTTGAAATAATATCAATTTCATTAACTTTCGTAATTATTTTTCTACAGACGTCTAATGCTACATTCCCCATTCCAATTATGCACACTTTTTTACCTAAGCTATTAATGGAAACTTTGTTTTTTATAATATCAAGTGCATTAATGTAACTTGAATTTTCATTAAAATTTGGAACACCACCTATAGCAAGCACAAATTTATCATAATAAGGCTCTATTGTCTTAAAATTTGATTCGGTTATTTCAAAGTTTGGTTTAAAGTCTATATTCTTAGTATTTAAGATATTTTTAAAAATATTAAGTTTTGGGTTGTAGGAGTAATTATACATTCCTCCAAATGTACCAGATTTTTCATATATTGTAATTGAATTGGCGTGTTTTGATAAATATTTTGCTAAAAATAAACCAGATGGCCCTCCTCCAATGATCGCAACTTTCATTCAGCGGAAAATAAGATCAAAAAAATATATTTTTTCAATGAAGTAAGACTGAAAGTTTTAGTATTAAGTGTTAATAACTATATTTTCATTTAATTAAATAATTAACATTTATGATGTACTAATTATTAAATTTTATGTAAAAAATTACCAAACTTATAAAAAAATAATTTTTTTCTAGCTTGTGTCGCTTTTTGACTTTAAGTTATTTTTTACTTTGGTAAACAGAATATGTTTAATAACTGTAATAAATAAATTTATTTAGGTTCTAAAAAGTTTTCTATTAATTTTAAAAGGTTCGATTTCGACTAGATTCTCGAATAGCTTTTGTTCTCTCTGCATTTCAACCTTCACTTCTTCTATGTTTTCTATAGAAGTTAAGCATTCTCTGTGGCTTTCCATGGTCAAGATTTCTATTGCCATTTTAAGCACTTTTGATTGTAAATAAGCCTGTATTCGGTTATCTAGTCGAATCCAATATCAGTTTGTACTGTTTATAAAATTTCGTTAATATAACATCTCATGTCGTCCACGTACGAGATAATTCATGCGTTGTATTTATAAAAAGATCTGTACGGTTGGCTAACAAATTGTACTTATGCTTTTTCTCACACTCTACTGTTCTTAAACTTTTGAAGGAAGTTATTCAACTTCGATTAAAAAAAGGATTTTTTTTCTATTTTTTCTGGTACAAATACATCTGGTTTATCGTAAATAACTGTACATGTTTTTAACTATCGATCTGCTATTAAGAGAACCTTTGATTGGAACTTTACTCAAAAATGCTGTTCAATTTAATAACTTAATTATAAATAGCAGAAGCATAACATTTTAATAAATAATTTTATATAGTAATTAATGCATTAATATATTTAGGAGTAATTTACAGTTTAAATACTTTAATGCATTTAGGTAAAATGTTATGCTGTTTAACCTATTTATTAATAATTTTATTAAAAAAGTCAATTCTAACATCTCAATACTTGTATCAAAACCTGATGGATTAAAAACTTTAAATTCTAAAATTATGTTTTAAAAATACGAATAACAATATATATAAGAAAAAAAGAAATATAAAATTTGTATTTTGACGCAGATTTATTCTACTTTCGTAAGCTTAGCATCCTTAGACATAAAAACATGACCTTTGCATGTATTCAAAGAATTATTCAAATTTGTAAAAATAAAACACAAAAACAAAAACTTTCTATATCTTCTAAATACAACATGTAGTATAATTAAAAGCTTTTTTATACATCAATTGTAATTTAGAGTCATTAAATTTATTTTAATAAAAATACTTAATAGTGTATAAGCGTTATTAGTTGCTATCACTTAAAGATTTATCTTAAAATGATGCAAAATATGCCTTAAATTTTTTGAATAAAACAAATGAGACATTAAACTAACAATAATACTTATTAAAAAGATAAACTTGCATTTAGTGTAATATTAATACAAAAATTATAGAATTTTCACCAATCATTTTAAACTTCAAAATGAGTTCAAAACGTAGATTTAATATAAAAAACATTCTTTATTGGCTTTTTCTATTAAAATAATAAAAACATACTTTTTTAGATTCATACAACTCTAATCAGTTAATAATATAAATTAATGAATATTTTATCTTATAGCAATTAATGTTTAAGATAAATTGTACGGAAAATTATTATTAATTTAAAAGATTTATGAAAGATAATTTTTATTTTTATTCGAACAAAACATTAAAAGTTTAAAAAAAAAATGAATAAATTTTTAAAATAAAAGATAAAAAAAGCGTTTGTATTATAAATTAAAATCTATTTTAATCAATATCTTCCCAAAAATACATTTATTTAACCCATACATGGGCATCACTGGCTTGCTACCAATT
>NW_020169764.1:0-972 GCF_000988165.1 Vairimorpha ceranae
AAAAATAAAAATCAATGTACTCAAATTTCTAATGGTAACAATAACACAAAGCAATTTTTGGAAAAAGAAGATTTTGAGCTAGAAAAGATAATTGAAAATGCGTTAGATTTAGAAGATGATTTACAACATAAAAATACACAAAGTTCTGATTTTAATAATTCCATTTTTAATACAATGAAATTTCAATGCTTTCAAGATAATGACAACGTTACAAATAATGAAACTTTTGAAAATCCTGTTCGAAAAAAACTTAAATTGGACGATAATAATAAATATTTAGCTTCTGAAAATGCAAGACATCGGCAAGATAATTTTCAAAACAATGCAAGTATATACGATAGTAGTTCATCTAACAGTTTAGATTCTCAAAATCAATATGATACAGTATTAAACTTTGATAAAGCGATAAATGATCAAAGTGAAGATAAAAATGATGCTATAAAATGTAAAGAGATTGTAAGATATAAAGATAAAGCAGGCCTATTGAATCATTTTTATAATGTTTGTGTCAAAAAATTAAATATATATCTGATTTCTCGAAATATATTAAACCACAAAATTGTATCATATGGTAAAATAGTACAATCTAATAACCAACAATTGACAAATTTAGATTTATTTATGGATTTTTGTAAAGAAGTTTTAGGTCAATTAAAATCTGCATTTGACAAAATTAAAGAAGAACCGATTTCAATTAAAGAAGAAATTTTCTATTTAAAAGCAAGGACAAAAAAATTATATCTAAGTTAGCAAAGCTTAAAAGATGTTATTTTGACAGAAGAAGAAATTTAAACACAAGTATCAAATTTCAAATAAAAGAGATAGAAGAAAGCTCTTTTTTTAAGAAATCTTTATGTAAGCCTATAAAAAAATTAATAGTGGAATGCAACATGTTTATTAAAGAAATAGTAGAGTATTTCTTATCTTTTAATTTAACTGTTAACCTGCAACGGGAAAATATTAACCTTGCTT
>NW_020169765.1:0-969 GCF_000988165.1 Vairimorpha ceranae
TAATAATAAAGTACAATTTTTATTTTTTTTCTAAAGACTGTCTAAAATACTTTGTTTGAAAATTTTATTTTGTAATTTAATAAAAGTTAATAAGAAAAGTTTTTTAAAAATATAAATCTAGAAGTATAACTTTTAAATTCAAAATTTTTTTCATTTCTTAACTAAAAATCAAAACGGAAGATTTTGTTTCACAGATATATGGTTGGAAAATTTTTTATACAAGGGTTATTTGTTTTAATTAATGTATAAAAAATTTTAAGTTATCAGGCATATGATACATAAAAAAATTTTAGCATAAAAATAAAGAGTTTAAACGTTGCAAAATATTTACTAAAAAATCTATTAAGAAAAAAAAATAAAAATGATAAATTAAGTTTATAAATACGTTAATGCATCTATACAAATGATACAGTGTAAATAAGATTTTTAAATCTAACACTCATTATGTGATGTATTTTTTACATATTATTTAAAAAATACAAATCTAAATATATTTGCATAGAACAAAATTAAAGGTATTTGATGTGATGTTATTTCATGCTTGTCTTTGATTTCTTAAACATCAAGTTAAAAGCTCAATTATAATATCAATTTACTATGCTTAAATTTGAATTCAGTTGCAATTTTTAATTATTTTATAAATTTTATTTTAACATTTTTTTCTAAATATAAGATTTTTGTGAATATAAGCACCCCAGCTTTGAGACAGTTTATGATAGTATCATGTGCCAGACCAATAAGCCATCCTTATCGCTGAGTGCTTTATTTAAAGAATCATAGGTATAATCAGCTTTTATCTTAAAATATAAATAGAAATTTTTTGAGTAAAGGATGCTTCAATATATGCAGAACTAAATCATCCATTAACTTCAAACAAAGATTTTTTATTAACTGTTTGTTTTTGTAATTTATTTCTTGTTAAAATTTATGCCATATCTTTTTTTACTGCTAAAATGACAAAAAAATATT
>NW_020169767.1:0-965 GCF_000988165.1 Vairimorpha ceranae
GAAGAATATTTAGATATTTTAGATTTTTTTAGAGACAATATAATAGCTAAGGGATGTTTAAGGTGTAAAGAAACAATTGTTTTATCTACTAATAATTATGTTTTTTGCAGTAGCGAAATTTGTAAACAGAAATAATATTTTTAAAAATACTGTTTTTCAAGACTTAAAAGTGTCTTACCTTACTTTTTTGAAAATTATTGATATGTTTCTAAATAATGTTTCAGTGGATTTGATTAGGAGTATTACTTCTATTTCTCTAACATCTTTGTCTTTAATGATGCACAAATTTAATAGAAAGTCCATATTTAGTAATTATATTAAAAACTTGTCTTTAGGAGGAGAAGGTAAGATTATTGAAATAGATGAAAGCAAATTTGAAAAGCGAAAGTATAATAGAGAGCATTCTGTTGGGGGAATCTGGGTTTTTGGTGCTGTAGAACGGGTTACAAGGAACATACTATTATTTCCGGTTGAAAGAAGAAGTAGGGAAGTTTTAGAAGAGATTATTTTTAGGTCAATAGACAAAAATTTTATTGTGTATTTTGACTGTTGGAAATCCTACAGAAATCTAGGCAATCATTTTTATAAACATTGTACTGTAAATCATTCAAAAGAATTTGTTAGATATAGCGCAGATGGTAGCATACATACAAATACCATCGAAGAAAATTGGTCTGCTGTAAAGAGAAAAGTTCTTGTAAAATGTAGAACATCTAGGTTAATTGATCTCCATCTTTTAAGATTTATGCTATATAGCAACGAAAAATGTTTTAAATTGTCTAAATTACTAGTAAATTCTCTTTTTCATGATTATAAAAAAGATGAACAATAAATTAATATATTGCAATAAAAGTTCGTCAATTTGTTTATTAAATACATTTAAAACAAAATTGTTTGCTTATTTTTTAAGAATGTCTGAAAAGAAGAAAAAACTATGTTTTGAATAATTTATGGTTTCTCCTTTT
>NW_020169766.1:0-966 GCF_000988165.1 Vairimorpha ceranae
TTTATTTATCTATTATGCTTATTATAATACAGTGTTTAACCAAATGTTTAAAAATCTAACTTTTCTAGAAATAATTTAAATTTTATAATAAATTTTACCCTTAGCAATACACAAATTAGAATGTAGGAATAGATAGTGAAATATAAATTTAATGGTAATAAATATTTTAGACCAAACTGTAAATCTTTTACTGATAGGTAAAATAAATAATCACAACAAATTCTTTTGATAAAATGTTTACTAGAAAGTTAATAGAAAGAAGTCACCACACTGTAGATATTTTACATGTGTAAAATGTTAGATTAAAATCTTTATAAATACAATTTATAAAACTTTAAAATAAATAATATTATAGATACAGTGAATAGGGGTATGCTTTCAAAAGAAGATGTTTATTTTATTGTATGAGACATTTAACCTATAAAATAAGATATAAAAAACCATACATTTAGTTGTAAAAGGACAATTAATAGAATAAAAATTTATAAAAGTGGGAATTTTGCAATATTTATAATGCTAATAAAATAATAAATTGATATAATTACAAACGAAATAGTGTCAGGTTAAAAACGATAATTGGTCCTTAACAAAAATATAATATAATTTGGGTCATTAAAAATTGCACGTTTAAAAGTAGAGTAAACTGGTAAATCTTGAAATGTTGTAAATTGTTTATTTACAATACTAATTTACTTTGACATCTAAATAGTAACTCTTATTTTTGATAAAGCAAAAGAAAATTTTTTATTGAATTAAAAAATGTTTGTGAAGAAATAAAAATAGAATTAATATATATCACTGTAGTAAACCACATACAAAGATAATTTCTATTGAAAACGTTGCTACGTGATATCTTTCTACATGTATTAAATTTTATCATTTTAATAAATTTTTATATCCCCACGGAAAAGAAAAAAACAAAAGATTTACTTTAAACATTTTTAATTCTAAAACTCTGTAGAAAGA
>NW_020169768.1:0-964 GCF_000988165.1 Vairimorpha ceranae
TTTTTGTGACCCGATTTTGAAACAAGTTCATTTTGTGACCCTTTTAAAAAATATTTCTATAATTTAATAAAGGAAATAAAATACTCTGTTCGAATTCGCTCTTTGAACATAAATTTTTTAAAAAAATTGGTTCGCTGTTGATCAGATAATCCTTTCATAATTTTAAATTTTTGTTGGGATTGTAACCCCTAATAAATAAATGACTTACATGGTTAATACAAAGCACGAAAGAATGGCATTTGAAACTCGCAGTCAAGTGGCCAGGAAAATTATTAGGAGGCAAAACGAATTAAGGTAGAGATAAAAATAAAAGAGGATGTAAATGGCGTATTTATGAAAAGCGCAGTTGAGTTGGTCTCGGATCAATTACAAGATTATATTATTGAGAAATAATTGGTAAGGGGGAAGACGCGGGAATGTGTTATTAAAAATCTGGAATTGTATTGGAATATGAGGAGGAACTGAAGAGAATTACGGAAGAAAGTATTAAGGGAAGGAAAAGGTGGTGGCTGAAATAAAAAACAGCATACAGGAAAGCATTAAGGAAGAGGTGGAAAAGAGAAGAGCATACGTAGGCTCAAGATATAAAATAAGGCAAAATGACAGAATTAGAACATGCTTTATTTATAGAAGAAACGGATACATATAGCCAGAAACTGCTGCAAGGGAAAGGATTAAAGAACTAAAAATAATAATGAAAAGATTAAAGGGTTAACTATTCAAAATGTTGCGAAGAAAAAATTATTTGGATCAGGAAGCTCAAGATAGGAAAACAAGAAAGATATAAGCAATTTAGGGCAATTGGTTTTTAAATATTCCGAAGTTTTTCAGACCGATAAAAATACGATAGATTCCAAAACAGGCATGAAATGTGCAATCAACACTGGGAGAGGAAAAAAATCGTCAGAAAAGACTAATTAATACCGAAAAGCTTAAAAGAAAAAACAAATAGATACTTTGTAGA
>NW_020169769.1:0-962 GCF_000988165.1 Vairimorpha ceranae
TTTTTGTGACCCGATTTTGAAACAAGTTCATTTTGTGACCCTTTTAGAAAATATTTCTATAATTTAATAAAGGAAATAAAATACTGTGTTCGAATTCGCTCTTTGAACATAAATTTTTTAAAAAAATTGTTTCGCTGTTGATCAGATAATCCTTTCATAGTTTTAAATTTTTATTGGGATTGTAAACCCCTAATAAATAAATGACTTACATGTCGAACACAAAGCACGAAAGAGTGCCAAGTAAAACCCATGTTCAAGTGGCCAGGAAAATTATTAGGAGGCAAAATGAATTAAGGTAGAGATACAAATAAAAGGGGACGTAGGTAATGTGTTGATGAAAATTACAGTTGAGTTGGTCTCGGAATAATTACAAGATTTATTATTGAGAAATAACTGTAAGAGAGAAGACGTGGGAATGTGCTATTAAAAATCTGGAATTGTATTGGAATATGAGGAGGAACTGGAGAGAATTACGGAAGAAAGGATTAGAGAGAAGGAAAAGGTGGTAGCCGAAATAAAAAACAGCATACAGGAAAGCATTAAGGAAGAGATGGAAAAGAAAAGAGTATACGCGGATTTAAGATATAGAACAAGGCAAAATGACAGAATTAAAACACGCTTTATTTGTAGAAAGAACGGACATATAACCAGAAGCTGCTGTAAGAAAAAGGATTAAAGAACTAAAAATAATAATGAAAAGATTAAAGGGTTAACTATTCAAAATGTTGCGGGGAAAAAATTATTTGGATCAAGAAGCTCAAGATAGGAAAACAAGAAAGATATAAGCAATTTAGGGCAATTGGTTTTTAAATATTCCGAAGTTTTTCGGACCGATAAAAATACGATAGATTCCAAAACAGGCATGAAATGTGCAATTAACACTGGGAGAGGAAAAAAATCGTCAGAAAAGACTAATTAATACCGAAAAGCTTAAAAGAAAAAACAAATAGATACTTTGTAGA
>NW_020169771.1:0-961 GCF_000988165.1 Vairimorpha ceranae
TTAAATAATGTTGTAAATTTGTATTTTTGGTATTTAAACCTGTCGTCAAAACAATCAGTGGTAAAGAATTTTTTTCTTTTAAAAAAACTAGAATCAGTGATAGAAGCAAAAACTTGGCTAGTAAATTTTAGAACTTTTTCTATTAAATTATAACGATGCGTTGGTATTTGTTGATACCTAAGTTGTTCATAAATATTTGAAATACAAACGGCAACCTTTTTTCTCTTTTTATAAATTTTAATGTCAAAAGATCTTTTAAAATTTGTTAGGCGGATTTTATCATCATCTGAAATATTGCTGGGGTCTATATTGTATATATTACTAAATTCGGGTAAGTTTCTTGCTTGTATTAAATTATTAAAATTTTCTTCAAGTGTATTAAATAAGTCCGAAAGTTCTTGCTCAGCGCAATCAATTGTACTGCAATGTGGTGCAAAAAATGAATGTTTACAATCAGGACGAGACATCATAGAAGAACATTCAAGCACCTCGGTTGTGTTTGTATCAACGCCAGTATTTTGAAATTTATTGACATTAGTATTTATAGTATTTTTTAAAGCCTCGGGAATGCTAGAGTCTACTTTTTTATCCATATCATCTGTCCTGATGGGATTGTTAAGATCGGCACCATCTAATGATCGTGCATTTGAACGCGAAGAAGCAAGATTATTTTTAGACTTACAGCTTAAATCTAAAGGTTCTGTAGAACCAGAACTTATTGTTTCAATGTTATTAACATCCATAAAGCTGTTATAATTATTAATTAGTGGCTTTACAGTACTATCATACATACTAACGTGTTTTATAGTTTTGCATTGTTCCAATTCTTCATTAGTAGATGCAACGGTTTGTAACTCTTTTACTGCTAACTTTTCACTTTCTAGGTTTAACTTACCTTTATCTATATCAACATTCACGTCAATTTTATTTTCAAATCTGAGTTTTTTATTGGATCTCTTTT
>NW_020169770.1:0-961 GCF_000988165.1 Vairimorpha ceranae
TTAAATAATGTTGTAAATTTGTATTTTTGGTATTTAAACCTGTCGTCAAAACAATCAGTGGTAAAGAATTTTTTTCTTTTAAAAATACTAGAATCAGCGATAGAAGCAAAAACTTGGCTAGTAAATTTTAGAACTTTTTCTATTAAATTATAACGATGTATTGGTATTTGTTGATATTTTAGTTGTTCATAAATATTTGAAATACGAACGTCAACATTTTTTTTCTTTTTATAAACTTTAATGTCAAAAGATTTTTTAAAATTTCTTAGGCGCATTTTATCATCATCTGAAATATTGCTGGGGTCTATGTTGTATATATTATTAAATTCGGGTAAGTTTCTTGCTTGTACTAAATTATTAAAATTTTCTTCAAGTGTATTAAATAAGTCTGAAAGTTCTTGTTCGGTGCAACAAATTGTACTGCAATGTGGTGCAAAAAATGAATGTGTAAAATCAGGATAAGGCACCATAGAAGGACATTTAAGTACCTTGGTTGTGTTTGTATCAACACGAGTATTTTGAAATTTATTGATATTAGTATTTATAGTATTTTTTAAAGCTTCAAAAAAGCTAAAATCTACTTTTTTATCCATATAATCTGTCCTGATGGACATGTTAAGATCGGCACCATCTAATAATCGTGCATTTGAACGCGAAGAAGCAAGATTATTTTTAGACTTACAGCTTAAATCTAAAGGTTCTGTAGAACCCAAACTTGTTGTATCAATAGTGTTGGCATCCATAAGGCTATTATAATTGTTAGTTGATGGGTTTACAGTACTATCATACATATTAACGTATTTTATAGTTTTGCATTGTTCCAATTCTTCATTAGTAGATGCAACGGTTTGTAACTCTTTTACTGCTAACTTTTCTCTTTCTAGGTTTAACTTACCTTTATCTATATCAACATTCACGTCAATTTTATTTTCAAATCTGAGTTTTTTATTGGATCTCTATC
>NW_020169772.1:0-960 GCF_000988165.1 Vairimorpha ceranae
ACGGAAAAATCTTATAGATTTACGTTTAATTGTTTAGTCTTATAGATTCTGTTGTAGCTATTTATGACCGTAATATTTCTAATATGCTTCTAAAAAATATTGTAATCAAACAATATATATATGAAATTTAAGAGTAGAACATTGGTACGTTATATTTTAAATTTAATTAAATCAATTAGTATTAACATATTATTTGTGGTATTTACAATATATAACAAACTGTTGTAGTATTAATACCACAAAATTGTTTTTAATATCTATTTACTTATATTTTGAATAGACCGCCCCAATGTTCTACTTTTATAATTGTGTATATATATATTTAACAATTTAATTCCAATATTTCATAAAGTATCTAAAATGAAAAAAGAAACTTAAAAGCTATAGTGGAGGAAACGACAGAATAGATGATTCAAGACAACACTACAAATCCTCATGACATGATAATAGGCATATCACGATGATTTATTTAATAAATGTTTTCTTAATCTATTATGGCGATTTTTTTACCAGAGACAGATCATCTGGGTTACTACCCAAACAACTCAAAATAATAACATTTTCATACAAAATAATTTTATTTATTTATTAAAGTTATTCTCATACCGCTATTTTTTGCAAGCGTCAATTTAATAATACCTTTGTCCTGTAATTCTAACAAGAATGAATGCCAATTTTTTGGGGAAGGTCGTAAACTGTTTCCTTTAAATAAGCAACTACGAATACAACTAGCACTCACACCTTTATTATTCTTCTTAAGATATTTGATTGATCTATTTACGATAGCAAGAATATCATCTGTATTTACAACAGAAGACAAGTGTAATATTTCTTTTAATTGATTTAAATATGACAGACTATATACTGAGGAATTATTACGATATAGCAGATTTTTGTTATTAATTGAACATATCACATTTGATGAACCAGCAAATCCTTCGACATTAAGACTATTACTTA
>NW_020169773.1:0-957 GCF_000988165.1 Vairimorpha ceranae
AATAAAAATTTTTAAATAAAGAGTTACGCAAAGAAATGAAGAAGCACAAAGGACAGTATTATGGAGGATTCACAAAGATGGATATTACAATTAATAAACAAGCAGGTTTTAGAAGACAAACTTTATCTGCTCTCTCTTGGAGCAATACTTTCGTTTTGGCTGCCTCACATAAGGTATCCAAATCTGAATATTAAAGTTAGGCTATTTAGTAAATTTCTCAATTTGATTATTGTTACAGTATTTACCAAATTTGTTTTATTCTTTTTGCCTAAAATTTTTTTTTGCTTGCGATTATATAATATTCTTGAAAAGGCCCGATTATGTTTTTATAGCCTTAATGTTAAATTTTGTGTGTAGTGATGTAAATTCCTTTGATTGAATAGTATTGTACATAATATGCCCAGAACATGCTCTGATGACTCTTTTTATTAGGTAGTATTTTCTATAAAGAAAAGTGCTTGATATTAAATAAATTTAATGCCTTTATACAATTTAAGAATTTTCATTTTTGAAAGCAAAAATCAATTTATTGCATCGATTATATATTTACTTTATAATCTTTATCAATAGTTAAGTAAATTTTTCCTTAAACAATTTGCTTATCTAACGTATAAATAAGACAATAATGAGGGTCTAATAAAACTTTTTTGTAAGCATTTTATAATAAAGCCTTATTGCTCGGGCAATTATTATACCTATAAGACTTACACTTTTGTATAGGATATTTATCAGAATTAAACTTATATTTATTGATTCTATTCATACTTTCTAATTTATGTATGACTAAAAATAAGCTTTATTTCCATATTAAAAATTTTTCTAGAAATGTAAGAATTTTTTTAATGTAATTAAATATTGCAGTAACATGTATTATATGCATCTTAAGTTGCGAAAAATATCATTTTGTCTTTAGTAATTTGTGCCACATCAAGAAAGTTGTATATTATCTGTAAAATC
>NW_020169343.1:0-34183 GCF_000988165.1 Vairimorpha ceranae
AAATCTAAATGATGATAAACGATTCCGAATAATTATTTTTTTGCAAAATTTTTTTACTAAAGAGAAACTTTCTAAAATTTACTTTATGATGACGGCGGAGAGTGAAGAAGTTAATAATTTGTTGCACGCTGTTATTTATAAAGAAGCTGAGGAGTATTTTAGTAATTATGAAAAGAGTGATACTATTAATATTGAATTTTTTAACGATCTACAAAAATTTTTGAGTTTATGTTTAGGCCATAATAATATAACGTTATCTGAGTTTTATAGCATCTTACTTGAAAATTCACGATTTATATCTATTTCGGGTAAAAAAACATTGTCACAATTATTTGAAAGTATGGAATTGCAAAATAATGTAGATGTTTGGAATAAAAAATAGGTAAGGTGTGTTTATTTGTAAAAAAAAATGCAAAGGAAATGTTGCAAAAGTTAGAAATTGTCGATCTCAACAATTTGAAATCACATTGAAAGTTTAAATAGATGATTTTAATTAGTAAACTGGCTCTTTTATATATGTTAATTTCGCAAAAGTTTATTGTTTTTTGTTAGTTAGATTTCCTCTTATTGCACAATTTTTAATATACTTAAAAATATTTTTTTTATCCTTAATTATCAATTTCCAAGCGTAAAAAAAAATTTTTTTTCAAAATTCTCAGCTGAATTGATGGGTTATCTATAAAATAATTATTAAAAAAAGTAGTATGTACTTATTATAAAAGTTTAAGGTTAATATGAGGAATTTTTTCATAATTTTAGAAAAGTTATCTTTAGAAAACATATAAGTACTTGGCATGATTAGGGATCAATAATATAATAGAATATAGCATTAATTTTCCAAATAACCAGTCTTCATCATCAATATATTACAAATCTTCAATACCTTTCAAATTATAATGTCTTTTTTTAATTAATCTTCAGTTTTCTAAACATACAAAATAAAAGTCGTCTGGACACAACATAATCATCCTACCCATTTCTAGAAATCTACCCTTAGTATATTTAAAATTTTCCTTTAAATTTGCTCTTTTTGCAAATCAAATTAATTAATTTTTAGCACAATAATTCCTGCACCAGCTTCTAAATAAACTGGTTGCTATACTTACCTTGCGACTATTCTCAGATATTACCTTTATGATTTTATCCTTATTTGTCACTATAGGTTTAAGGCCTGGTCCTACATGGAAACTTAAATTATAAGTTCCAATAGCCTCATATACTTCTTCTCTAAACTCAAGTTTTTTTAGAATTTACCATGCAACATTCTAATTTTACACTTTACTCTTCCATCGCTTCTGTGTAATATTACACCGATCTTTCTGTATTTAATATTTAACGCTTAAATAGTTTCGTTATTTGCTCATCGCAAAATTTTCTTTCGTTATCTGTTACTATTTCTTCTAGCTTTTTTCCTTAAGCACAAAAATTTCTTTATGATATTTATTTATTGCATATTTACTTTCTAAATTAATTTTTACGATCTCTTAGTAAATTATTTAATCGTTACTATAATAAAACCTTTTATTCTAAAAATAAATCATATCCCATTTTATTTTCTTTAAATACTTTGTTGTACTTACAAAATCAATATCTTCACTTGTTTTTCTATTATACTTTTGATACATTTCACATTTTAACAAAACTTTTTCAATTTGCTTTTTGACAACAATGTAATAGAATTATTTCTTTATTTCATAGTATACACTTGTTTTGCCTCTATTTTTTTAGATTAACATTACAGTCTACAATAATCATTTCTTTTACTCTCTTTTGACAATATTCGTTCTTTTTCCTCATCAAATAGCCAAAATTCTTGACCAATTATTATCTTAACAGATTTATTTCTTTTTTTCTCAAATTGTTTATTACATCTTCATTTATTGCCTTATTGTTAATTTCATCTTCTTTAGTGTAAATTCTACCCGAAAAATCGGGAACAACCATTTTATCGAGCGCTCGATACTCAATCTCAAAATTTTGTATTTTTTAAACTCATGTATTCATTCGGGCGTTTTAAAATCAAGCTTCTTTCTAGCTTTAGCCAAAACTTTACGATCCGTTTAAATTTTAAATTTCGTACTTCTAAACACAATTTCAAATTTCGTAATATCTTAAAATCAAACATATGTCTCTTTCTCTGAAATACTATATCTAACTTCCTTCTTGTGATCTTTCCCGATGGTCATTGGACACGTATCCAATCACCGCTATTATTCTTTTGTAACAGAACTGTGCCTATACCTATGCTACTTGTATCTGTCTATAATAATAATTCCTTAACATAATCTGCGATCTTTAACCTTCCTTATTTTCTTAGTATTTCCTTCAGTTTATTAAATTCTTCATACATCTCGTCAGTCCGTATCCATTTATTATTCTTATCTTTTAAGCTATCTTTTTATTTCACAATTGGTTCTGCACAACCTTTTATGAAATCCCTAAACCATCCAATCATTCCAAAAATCTCATTATATTAGACACATACGTCGATATAAAAAACTCTAAGGCTTCCTTTTTTTCTCTATTCCAGATATTATTATATCATTCCCATTCAATGTGACACCTAAAAACTTCACTTCGTGTTGACAAAACTATATCTTACTAACGTTTAGTTTCATATTATTACTACTTGGTCTTCTAAGCACCTCACTTATTAATTTATCATGTTGTTCAACATTTTTACTATACTTTACGATGTCGTTCATTTATATTTCAACACCTTTTCCCATCAAATCTCAAAAAATCCTATTCATAATCTTTTGAAATATCTACAAGCTGTTTTTATAATCTCTTTACCATAAAATTCCATTAATACACTTTCATTGAATTCAAAGCCGTCTTATGCTTAACGCTCCCTTATATCTCAATACTAAAGGACCCTTCATTTAGATCAAAAACAGTCATATACCTCTGAAAACATCTCAAAAATTAGCTAACTCAAATCATCTTTTTCAATAAAATAATTTAATGCTATAAAATTGCTTACTAACCTTATATTGCCATTTAGTTTAATCGTAGACCTTAAAAGATTTTTAAACCCCAAGTTCAATTCTCTATTCACTTTTTTAGCCATAAAATCCTTTACATGTTTTTTGCATCTTTTATTAAGGTCTGTGGATCAATTTGTCTCTTTTTATATAGCCAATTTCCTTCTTCCGTATTAATTTTACATTTTTCAAATGTTCAATATTTCACTTCTTCTTTACCAGTGCTAAAATTTCTAAAAAATTTCTTAATCTATAAATTAAAATTTAATCTTTTCTTTTAAAATTTTTTTTTGAACTTATTGTTCTTTCTTTTTAGATTAAAATAAATTCTAAGCCTTTTATTAAATTACCTATAACCTCTTTCTTAAATGGTCTCTGAGTTACCACTTTCTTCGAAATCATTATCAGGTTTACTTTTGCTTTTATTTGCAAAAATCTTTTTTAGCTTTCCTCAAATAGCACATTTCCGCCTTGTGTCTGAACTTATCACAAAATAAACAATTTAAGCTATAATTTTTCTTTATAGTCTTATTTTTTTCTTACATAGCCTATTAGACTGATATAATTAATCCTCTCTAACTTCAATAAACATAAAAAGCATTCTTCTCTTTTTCTTCTAGCTTATTCATTTTTTCGTAATAACTTTTCTCTAATTCTTCTTCTTCATTCAAATTCCTAACAATAAAAATTTTAAACACTTCGAAGTAAACTTGAATAACTTCTTCTTACACTCACCTTTGCACACTTGCTCCAACTCAATTCTATAAAACACAATATCAAATTCCTCTAATAATATTCTGTCCTCTTGGCCACAGCCATAATTTGAAAATTTTCGGTTTAGTATCGCCACCAAAATGTACGTGAAATAATTGGGATTCAATAATTTAATAGAATATAACATAAATCATAGAAAGTAAATAAATATTTAAAAAATTCTAATTTTAAAAAAATGTTTGTTTTTAAGCTAGAAAAATTTTCTTCAAAAGTGTTAATATAACAATTGTTCTTTTATTTTTAAATTTGATTAAATAAGCGCACATTTAATGCACAAAAAAATAATTTTCTTAAGTACAAAAGTTTTACAAAACTATCTAAGTAAAAAGTACTTTGTCTTTGTGTAGTCGTATTATTATTAGCGGCAGAAAATTCCTATTTCTTCTCTCAACCTTTTTAACAACCATATTTCTCGTAAATCCATCCATCAACCGCACACATAGCTTATACACCATTAATCTATGTTTTCGACAGTATTTTTTAATCCTACCAAATTCTAATTCGTTAACTTAAGCGACTTTTTTATAAAGTTCTCTATACATAAAATATCTAAATATTTATCTATTGTTGCAAGCCATAGCCGCACATAATATTATTATTACAATTTAGAAGTTTATATTTTCTTATTTGAACTTTTAAGTAAAAACCTATATTTAAATGTTTTTGTACTGAATCGAACCTGCAGATGTTTTACATGTAACAAGATGAACCAAACTGCGACACTTGCCACATATATTTTGTTAAAATTTTAAATAAATTATTTTACAAGTGGGAATTTGTTGAATAAAGGTAGGCTGCAAAATATTTTAAATTCTGCAATATATTTAAGAACAAAAAAAAAATTTTTAAAATTCTTTATTTTTAGCCCTTAATAGTATCAGTTATAAATGATAAGGAGGAATGTGATGCAATAATGGCCATCCTTTCAAAACTGCCATTTGAGACGGATTTGGGTAGATACCAAGTATTTAGGCTTCGCAAGAAGGCGGAACACTTTCTTGTACTTAGTGATACGCTCTACTTAAATGTTAGAGAAGGACTGCACAAAAAAGTGTTCTACAAGACCCGGGTCGATATTATGGCATTAGAGGTTAAAAGACCTCATGATACTAACCATTACGGCCATAATAGGATGTATGAATTATGCAAGGATTATTTCTTTACCATACCCAGAACTATTGTGAGAGATGTTGTTGCAAGCTGTGATACTTGTAAAACATTACAGCCTTTAAAGCAGAAAGAGCCATTTAAGCGTGTTACGGCCACCTATCATTATGAATACATTATGATAGACTTAATCGACCTAAGAGTTATAAAACAACAAACCTAAGTTTTTGTTGGATACTTAATGTGACTGACCTTTATTCAAAATTTGAAAAGGCTTATCCAAGTAAATCTAAAGTAGCTTTGGAAGTTAGTAATGCATTAGAATCACTTTTTCTGACTTTTGGTCCACCAAATGTTTTACAATGTGACAATGGAAAGGAATTTTCTAATTTTGTGATTAACGATCTTTGTGCTCGATTTAATGTAAAGTTGATTCATGGCAGAGTTAGACACCCGCAACCACAAGGTCAAATTGAACGTTCTAATCAAACATTAACGAGAGCCATAGCTAAACAAATGGATGCCAAAGATGAAAACGTAAAGGAAGCATGTTGGATAAAGTATATTGATCTTGTTGTATGCGCAAAGGGTTTAATACAGTCCTTAGTACTAAAAATGGTGGTTTTATATATTCTGATTTAGAAACAGATTCATTCAAAGAAAAAAAATTATAAATAAGTTGTAAGTGAAGTTGAAGTAAGTATATGTGCTAGGTATCTTGCAAGAATGGATAAAAAGCGGTTCATAATTCTGTGTATAACTTTAATGTAGGTGAACATGTTTTTCTAAAAAAAGACTTTGATACTAACAAAGAAAACAAACGCTTAAAATTTGACCCATTTTTTCATCCCGCAGCTATAATAAAAAAAATTCTCTGAGAATCGACTACTAATTGATCATGGAGATAGAACTGAGATAGTATCTATGGCCAACGTAATAAAAAAAAACAATTAAACGGTGTTTATTTTAGTGCTTAAAAATTGCTACAATTTATATAATTTCCTTACTTTATTTTTGAAAAAAGTATTTTATGTCATCTAAATACAAAATTTAATGGTAGCAATATCGCAATACAAATATTTTAAACTTTGGATACAGCAATACCTCTGCACAAACCTATAAAAGGTATTTTTATCTTATTTTACAACTTAACTTTTTGTAAGCCTAGTAAATTGCAGCGTTTAAAATATCTCATTTTCGATATAAAAAGATTCTGTCGGGAATCGAACCATGTGTGGCTGTGGCTCGGGTGCGAGTTGTGCTCGCGACAATTATTAAATACAAAGATAAATATTTTTATTCTTACAAAAATTTAATTACTTAAAAACTTTTTTATAAAATCTTTATCTTCCAATAAATCATTCAAAGCCGTTTTAACCAAACAATAATATTCCTTAAACGAATCGTTAAAGCCTTTATAGAATATATTCAGTTTTTTCATTAAGCCATAATATATATTACAAATATTAACAACGGTGGTTTCGAAACGACTTACAAATTCTATACAAATATCCTTTACTTCTAATAACTTATAATAATTTTCAAGTAGCACAAAACTTTTTTCTTTGTTACTTTCACATTCATCAATATATATTTCTAATTCAAAATAAATAATGATGTAAAAATAAATGTAATAAAAAGATGTCCCGTCTTTTAGTCCTATGTTCATTATAGAATTTACTATTTTCGTAATGTAAAATTCATTTAAGATTTCAAAAACAAAATCTTGATCTATACTTGAATTACAATCCAAAAACCAATTAATATCTGATCTTTTAATAATGCCTATGGAAAAAAGCACTTCTAAAAGTAAAATTTTTTTAGCTGATAGCCCAGAGTAAAGTATTCTTTTTACTAAACACGTAAAAAGTTGTTTAGTGAAAAGAGAAAATACTGTAAATATTTTGGTTTCAAAATGATTACAATATATTGATAATAACCGTAATACTAACTGTTGAAAATCTTTTAAAATGGCAATATCTATATGAATATCACCTGCTTCGTTACATCAACCTTATAGATAATTTTTTCTTGAAAGAATAAACTTTTTATGGTATTCGTAACGAAAACTTCGTTTACATCAAACTTATTGATTATTTTTTCATGAAATACTATATTTTTTTCAGTAATCGTAAAAAAATTTTCATCCTTAAAATAAAATTCATTTTCTAATGAGAAATAACATTTTATTTTAAAAATAAAATTATTATAATACAAAGATTTAGCATAGTCAAAGTTGATCAAAAAATTATAAACTGGTTCCCAGTTGTCCTTATACAATAATTTTATCTTTTTTTTTATAAAATCACAACAATCAAGCTGTTCTGAATCAATTAAAAACATATATCCTGCTTTATTATCGTTTGTAATACGAAAATCAAATTTTCTAGGATTCCAATTATCCGCTGCAATAAGATCGCAATATGGATCAATACATCGTTTGTTTTTATGAAAACATATATGATCAAAATAATGTGTTTCGTAAAAAAACTTTGGACCTTCATTTCGTTCAGAAAGTCGATTCAAAAGGTCAGTTAAAATAAGTGGACTATTTAAAGTTGTACAAATATTAAAAAAATTGGAACCACTGCTTAAAAAAACTCTTTCAACATTGAAACTTTTAAAAAAATTGAAAATATTGAATAAATTTGGATCATCTATATCCGAGTTATTGACGGTATAAGTATAATTATGATTGGTTTTGCAATTCTCATAAACATGACAAATCATAATGTTTATATTGTTAATAACAACATCTTCGTTTGTAACATAAGCGTATAAATCTTTAATAGCATTTTCAAGGGCAATAAAATCTTTATCTTTAACTTTTTTGCAAACTAAAGAAATAATTTGTTCTCTTATATTTCTAGTCATCAGATAATCATCATGATTATTACTTGCCATGATAAGTTTTAAAATTTTAATCATAATAACTAGCATCGATGGGTACAACCAAAAAAATTTATTTAAAGAATAAAAATCAAATATATTTAATTATACTTTTAAATAACTAAAAATTTAATTTAAAACCTTTAAAGAATTAAAAAATAAGATAATTTTATATAAAAAAATAATAAATTTTACAATTTTAATAAGCTCCTTCAATATTCTTTGATTTTTTTGAATTGAAGTAAAATTAAAAAAGTATATATAAATTTAAAGACCTACAAGAAACGTAATAAAAATAATAATTTAAATTGTTATCAAAAATCAAGCCTTTATTAAACATTTTAATTAATTGCATTTTTCTTTTTTGTAAAATAGATTGAATACTGCAGACAATCATGAATTTTATTATTTGCTCTATGTAAATATTTTTATTTATTTTTAAATTATTAAAAAAAAGAAAAACTAGAAAGTGTAATAGATATATTATGAGATAAATTTATTTATGCAAATATATAATATAAGGAACTTTTACTTAACACAGATATAAAGTTATATTTACTGATAATTTACTAAGATAGAAATTCTTATTTTGCATCTTAAATCCTTTTTAGCAATCTATTAAAACTTATTAAATGTATAGCCAAAAAATAACGATGGTTTAGTCGGTGTAACTTTTTAAAATAATTTTTTATCCCTTATTTAATGTAAAAAAAATGTTAAAAGTTAAAGAGCAAATGTTTTGTATGTAAATGAATAAATAAAAATGTTTAAACAAACAAATTTTAATCTAATATTTATTTATTTATTTCAATAACATTTTACTTTTAAGTTAATAAAAAATCATTAAACAATTAAATTTTTTGAAAACAGCCTAATTATAACGTACTAAAGATATTGTATTTTATATAAACTAAAAAAAATTGATACAACCTAACTTTAAAATATAGACTTGTTCAATATGATAAAAAATTTGTTGAACAACTTAATTTTTTGAGAACAGCCTAATAATAACGTACTAAAGCTATTGTATTTAATGTTGAACTAAAAAAAGCTTATACAACCCAATCTAAAAATAAGAACTTGTTCAATATGATGAGGATAGCAGAATAACCTCATTTAATATTTAATCAATTTTATGTCACACAAACAAGCATGCTAATACAGTTGTAACTAAATAAACTACCGCATTTAAACTATACAATATTGTTTTAATTAAATTAAAAAGTAGTAGATCATTAACTATTAATCTTTATTAGAATAGTAACCTATAAATATAAATTTACTTTATATTAATAATTAAATATGGTAAAAAAGTAAATACATGTAGATACGATTAATAGAATCAGTAAGTAATTTTAACAGAATAAAAATCAAAGGACCAACCAATTCTTTTAGAATAGCAGAATAATAACTTATAATGTTGTGGTTCCTCACTTTATTTTATTTAATAAAAAAAATTTTTATTTTTGGGCAAATAAAAATCCAAAAAGAAGGGTATACTGTTTAACAAAAAGTTTTAGAATCTTAAAAAGAGAACTTACAAGATGTCTAAATAAATTATTTTGGAAAATACGTTTTATTTACTCATTATTAAAACAACAGTTTTGTTACGTCTGCTTCACCCGAGGTTATACCAAATGTTTAATAAAATTTATTTAAAATAACTAAATATGGTTAAACAACAAATTTTATATAAAAACAAACTAAAAAACGCAAAGTGGATTTTTTATAAAAATAAAAAATCTGTTCACAAATAAACTTTCTTGAAGGATAAGAATTATTAGTTATAGTATTAGATTGTATGTAAAATAACTAAATATGGTAACACAGCAATAAATAAACAGGTATTTTTGATATATGTAGATAAATTGTTATGGTTAATAAAAAAGCAGTGTCTATCTCATTTTTATAAACTTTTCAGAAATCGAAAAACTATATTTATCTAAATTTATATTTAATTAACAAAAAAATTTAAATACGGAACATTTTAGATATACGGAGACTTTAAATATGTAAAGTTATTTTTTGATTAGTAAATAAAAAGTAGGTGGACAATTCAGTTATTGACATTATTAAAATAAATACATAACAGTGGGGGCAATTTGTTTTTTCCCCTACATGTCAATGATATTATTCTCCTGATGGGGTTAAAGACATCTCCTGTCTAAATTAAAGGCACTATAAAAGATATTATCAATTTTTTTTATTATTTAGAATTTAATGATCAAAGTATTACCTTAATATATGTTTCTAAACTGTTTTTTAATTAAAAAATTATTTATTCCTAACGAGTTTATAATCCCCTTTATAAATTTTTTAAAATTTCAGTTTAAGTCTTATACTTGTAAGCTTTAAAAAATTTTATCCTGCATTTTTTTCAATTTATTCCACCCCCTTTATGAAAAAAAAATGCGAAGACAAAATTTAAGAATCAAAACAAAAAATACACAAAACATGATATTTCAAAGATAGTTAAAGAGCGCAATTACGAAAAGAAAATAATCCTAAAGTTTAACATAACTAGGTCTGTAGCCAAATCTATAATACAAAATATTGATTGATATCTGGCACTAGATGTCAATATCTTTTCTCTATTGACGCGGTACAAACTTTTGTCGAAGGAAAAAAATTGCGTCACGATTGATGATTGTTTGATTGATAAGATAATCACGCCGAGAACGGATGTTTTTCTATCAATTATTCTATCATTAGACCCCTTTTGGCTAAATATATTCTTAAAACGGCTTAACAAAACTACAAATAACAGTATATTTTGTAAAAAAAATTATGAAAAGAAATAATTTGTATTATATAATACTATCGGGAGAGGCATTGGCGCTGATGATTATTTACTTGAATTTTTTTAAATTAGAGATCTCAAAGTAAATAAAGACGTATGAATAGTAAATGTATTCAATGTAGATGAAACCGGCCTTTATATAATTTCTACAACTAGAAAATCTTTTGTTGTCGACAAGAAAAAAGATTATAATGGTATCAAACAAGATAAGATAAAACAAGGGTTAATGTTTTATCTGGATATAATTCATTAGAAGAAAAACTCATACCTTAATTAATTGGGTAAACTAAAAAGCTAGAGTATTCACAAGTTTTAATGATAATAAAAATTTAATAATTTGGTTGTTTATTATTGATACGTATCCAGAGAGCGACCGTGTTTACAATTATATTTTTTGCCCAACTTTGCATTAAATTATCTATAAAATTATTCATGTGAAAGCGTATATATATTTTTTTTTAAAATTATTTGGTGTAAGGCTTATGTTTATTTTTTTTAATAATTATAATTTTGGCATTAAAATATGATTAATTTAAATTGTAGTTAATTAAAAGTTAAAATTAATTTAAGAGAAAATTATTTCATTGGAAAAGAGAATTTTAAAAAAAATAATATCTTAAATTTTTTATTTTTAAAGTTTAAATGGAAAAAGAATTGAGATCCATCTTTAAATTTTAAAAATTACCCCAAAACTTAAAATTTGTAATTAAAAAATTGACTAAAAAAATATTATTTTTTTTAAAAATTAAAAAGATACAAGTGTTATAAATATGCGCTATGTACAGAGTGATTGGCATATCAAATCTATACTAGATTACTTTTATAAGTAATACAAGGATTAAGAACGTAAACAAGAAGAAAAAACAAAATTAATCAATATAATTTATTTTTTTGACTAAGTTATTTGATACTATTTCTTCAATACCATTATTTTCAACTTTAATACGATTATTTGATAGGATTTCGATTACTTTTTTGATTGAAGAATAAAATGTGTCTAATTTTAACTTCTTTGTTTTACTATTCGTATCAAAATCTTTTCTTATCAAAATAATGTCAACTATATATATGTCATTAATAGAATTATGCACGTATTTTCTATCCATGCAGTGCTAAATATTTTTGATTAACTGAAATCTGACTTTAGTCTTTTCCTATGATTCGTTTAATATAAATATGGTTCTCATCCAAATCAACAATGCTACTTATTTTTTTTAGGACAAGTTACAGTATTAAACCCACTTTTACAAAAAAATAGATTTAATGATGACTTATTAGTTGCAGAATTTATCGCTACATTGTATTCATAAGTCACTTTTTCCAAGAGTGCAGTCCAATTTTTACCGGCAGCAAACACACCATCACACAGATACTTTTGCAAATAACGTGTAATTGTTTTGTTAAATCGTTCGATTTGACCTTGGCTTTGTGGGTGTCTCGGTCTTCCATAAATTAAAACAATGCTTATCTTCTTACAAAAATCAATCAAACAAGAAGTTCTAAATTTTTTTTCGTTATCATATTGAATTATTTAAGGATCACAAAGTTTATAAAAAGCCATTTTAAGGTCTAAAAAAACATCGTTCACATTCTTACCTTTAAGGACATAAGAAATTATATATTTAGATTTTACATCTATACCTGTAAAAATTAAACCAAGACCATCATTTTGTCCTGCGAAAATCCTCGTATCAACAAGATCAATGACTAATCTCTCAAAGAGCGTCTTGGCAAGAATATGCTTAAACATTTCCTTTGCCTTAGAAGGTTGAGCTTGTAAACAGGCATTACACTCATTAAAAGCCTCCCCAATAACACATCTAGGAATCGAAAAAATAGAGCTGTTTGCATAACTCGTAAGGACGATTCTAATCATAATAAATCTGGTTGTGTAATTTTTGTACTTCTATTTTTATAGAAAGCACTGTTCCTTTCACAAACACCCGTTTATGACCATTTTCTGTATCTTCAAGATAAACAGCTCGGACTTATTTTTCAAACGACACTTAGTATGTTTGCTGCCATCTACTGTCGTATCCTTGCCTATAAAAATATTTACGATATTATCGTATTCTTCTTGTGATTTGATAGTAGATCTCATAAGGGTTTTTAAAATATTTTTAAATTTAAAAATTTTCATGTGTATGAATTTTTATAAGATCAAAAGCAGGTTAGTTTTTAACCTGTGGTAACTTCTTGTGAGGTAATCAAAACGAAAATGTTGCTCTAAAAGATTTTTAAAGAAACTTTTTTTATTAATTTAAAGATTCTCTCTGTTCTTTTTGACAGCTTGTAGTTTTTATTTCTATTTCTTTTATTTTGTCTACTCTTCTTTTAAATCTTTTTTATAAATAAAAAACATTTAAAAAAAATTTGTTTTTTTATAAACAATTAAATTTATTAAGATAAGATATTTATGTGGTAGTAAACCACAAAAATATGGTCAAACTTTTATTCAAAAAAACATAAACATTGTTGCGTGTTTAAGCCCCATGATGGCTTGTATTAATGTTAGAACTAAGCCTTTGTTCAAATTTTTAGAGGTATTGTGTATTTGCGCTTAAAAAAGCTGACAGGTCATAATACTATGAATATATATGTATTTGTATTAATTAATTTTTTTGTAGAAATACATTAAGGACCGTGGTATTTAATTAAAAAACGTAGTATTACTTTTAAATTTCGTAATAATACAGAAAAACAACTTTCTATATCTATATGATTGTATACATTACAACCCTATTAATGGTAATACCAATATAGATAAAAAAATATATATAACACAAAAATTCAATCGACAACAAAGATATAAGTTTTAGTACAAAAAAAAAGAGAAAACATGGTTGCGCGACATTTTTTAATTTTTTTTGGAGAAACGTCAGTTCGCCTAATTAATTTTAGCACATTCATGATGCAGCTAGCACATGATTACATTTTAAGTTTATTTGTTTACACTCAATCTGTTTACATAATCTTTTTTTTAAAAAAAAATAGTTTCGTTTCTATATAAATCTTATACATTTAGTTTCAGCATCTACGTTTAGCAATTGGTTGTTTATTTATATCTACTAAAAATTATAAATACATTTTTAGTTAAAACACGAAGGAAGAAATTATGTAAAATAATACGAATCGAGACAGACGCAACTCAAATAAATGATCTTACTTAAAAAGCGTTTTAAACCTCGACAGCACACCACAAACTTTCAGATTATATTATATACATTTTAGTTTTTTTAATAAATTCTCAGCCAATCTTTTGTAATTTTTTGTTTATTTTTTTTTGCTTAATCCTTTTCTTTTAGAATTAAAATTTTAATTATAAACAAATATATGTAATTTATCGAATAACAACAACTCTTGGATGGCGAGTTCAATATTAAGTGAATATCTTGGAATATTAAATGAGGTTTTGGTTCTGACAATGTAAAGATTTCGATAGTTTTAGACAACTTCTTTTGACAATAAATTGGAAACAAATCACACACTGAATCGGTGTTTTTGCCTTTAAAGTGTACCTTTTTGCCCAGCCATTGAATATAGGAATTGTTAACTTGCTTAAGTCAAATATATTAATTTTTTAACCAATATCTAATATCTTTTTCAATAGAACAATTTTTAAATTATAATAAAGCGGGTAAAGTGATTGAAATGCCTAAAATATTATATTGGTGCAAGCAATTAAACAGTCAAATAAGCGAAGAAACTATAATGAATTGCTATATAAATCAAAAAGTATAGGCGAATTTAATAACAAACATTAAACTCTAAAATCAGTCATTTGAAGAAGCTCCATGAAGAAAAACGAAATGTATATGAATGTTATAAAGTAATAGAAGATGTAATTTCTTTTGATAAAAATATCTATTCTCGAAGTTAATCAGATTTATCCAAATCAATGAGTTGTGCTAGAAATATTTTGTTATCTAATAGGTTAATGTATATTAAAAAATTTTTAAACCTTGAAGGCGATATAATAGAAGAATATTCTAAGAAATGCAATAACAACAGCCTTTATGAGTATTTTTGAATGAACAAAAAAAATTAAATGAGTTTTTGTTTGTTTTTAGTAGTTTAAAGTTGTTTTAATTTTTAGAACTTATTCATCCTTAGCGATTTTATCCATCCTCTTTTTGGAAAAGAGATGGATAAAAGTACTCACTGTATCTAAATATTTTTACATCTTCCTTGTATTCAACTTCAACTTTTAAAATATCAAAAATATATAGTAAAGCTTTATATCTTTTTGATCATGATAATAAACAATTTTAACAAAAATAATAGCATTATTTTACATCAAAAAGATTAATGAGTAGTTGTTATTACAAGTCCTGCAATAAGATTTTAATTTTATTTTAGTTTCATATTTTAACAACAACAAATTTTTAAAGATATTTATATCTTAAATGTATAGTATATTTTATCAAAACCATTGTTAATTAATGCTTGAGTTGGTTGTTGCGTGTTTACACGCAAACATATAAAAACAAACTGGTATGTACAACCAAATTTTGTTTGATTTATTTTCTTTAAATCATGTAAATGTGAATTTTATGTTAAAAAAACAATATATGCTTTATAAAGATTAAAGAGTATCTAATACTATTCTATTATGCACCATTTTCTTTAAAAGTTTATCAGATTAAAAAATAAAAAGGTATACAAAATTATAATTTTATATTATTAGATAAAAATATACAAAATATAAGGTTGTGCCCCCTGATTGGGGGGAGGGACAAAAATAAAAAAATAAAAATTTATTTCAATTTGTAAAAAAAACTATAAATCATTTATTAAACAACATGTTTCAAATTTTCTGCTAGCACCTTTTAATTCTATATTTTTATCAAAAACAAATCTTTTAAAAAAATAGTCAACGTTTCAAAATAGTTAGTGTTGACATATTTTGCTTTATGCGCTTTCCATAATCGATCTATGTTTTGTATATAAATTTCTGCATTATTTGGATCAACAAAATGCAAAAGATGATTTACTACCGAGTGATTGTATTCAAGCAAACTCAACTCAATATAACCACGCCAACTGTCTGTCATGATTTTTGTTCCAATATTGATATATTATTAAAACAACCCGTTCGCAGTTGGGTTTTGTTCGTCGTCTTACAATTTTAATTGCAATTTGTTCTTTTGTACGACTGATACAGCCAGTAGTCTCGCCTGCCAGCATTTGCCCACGACTATCGCGCCGAGAACAAATGTGCGTTTCATCGACCTCAATAGTGTCGTTCTTATCTTCCAAGTTTTGAAACCACAAAGAAGAATTTGCATATCAATTTTTGTATGAAGTACATTAAAAATTCGATACAAACATTTTTCTTCGGTTTTGCATTTATTGACGATGATTGTTATCTTTAACCCCAAACAGTGAGGTGTATAATTCGCAACACGGTGAATATTTTGGCTTTTGCACATTGAAATGTGTATCTGCAACAAAAATTCCGTTTTTCTGCATAAACGCTGATTACAACGAAATTAACTGTCAATACTATGGCGCAACTTGCCCTTTAACATACGCATTATACCCCCTAAAACTGGATACTTTAGAAGATATGTTGATTAAACTGATCTCAACAGCTGATTCAAAGGAGATTTCCTCTCTTTCGGTCTTTTTTAAAAGTTCGGAAAAAATTTATCATATAAGGAGATAAAGGTAAATATTTTTAAAAATCTCGTTCCCCCAAATCATAGCAAATTACAAAAAAAATGAAAAATTATCATTAATGTAACAACAAAGACTATTTGAATGGAGATAACAAGAAAGCTCCTCATCATAAAAATCTTAATTTGAATAAAAGAAATTTTGTCATTTATCGTATTTTAGAAAAGTTTTTCAAGTCCGACACCTTGCCCAATTGTTACGGCACATATGTAATGGTTTAATCCTTAGTTTTACCATTATCTTTTCTTTGCAATTGCTACACAGAATTATCTATCAGCATAAAACAGTGGTCTCGTATAAAGCATAAATAGCGAAATTTTTGTAAGAAGATAAACTCTTAACCAGCCCATTTCAAAAAGGTTAATTATTTTATAAAATGTTTAAAGTTTTTTATTTGCTGTTTATTTTTGTTGTTGGTCTTATGTTCGACAATTTGTTCCTCCAATTTCTTACAATGCATTTATATCAAATGTTTTAGAATACACCAAATGGAGGATAAAAAGCTTAATTTAATCAGCATTATACTAGAGAGTCTCATCTCTGGTAATTGTAATTCATTTTCTATCAATTTTAAGATAAAATTAAAAAAAAATACCAAATACGACAGACAATTGACAAAATAAATAATTTAAAATAAATTATCGACCCATTTGTTGGCATCAACGTGTGTCCAATTGAATTGAAAATCAATTTAGTGAAGCAACACAGCTTTAGTATAAACGGGTTGATTGGTATTATAAACATTCTGTCCTTAATCCATCAAAACCTCACAGATTATTCATCTTCAATAAAATAAATATAAAAAAATTTTTTTGTCAAGAAACTCGTTTTAACCCACTCAAACAAGATTGTAGACGAAAAAAAAATTTGGGTTTTCGACCATGAAAGAGAAGAGAAGAATAAAAAAAAAATGATAATAGATTATCGTGTGAAATTAGATTACAGAAGTGAATCCACGATTTATGTATAGCTGAGAAAGCAATATTAATGATTAGGACGAGAAGTCACATAGAAAGAGTTTTAAAGAAATCCAAGACTTGTCTGAAATTAGTAGAGAGACAAGCGAGGATAAAGATTTTATAATTACAACAAGATATTTAAAAAAGATTGAAATGTATTTAATCAAATTCAGAGATAATGGATTTTTATAGTGGTTGCGATGGGTTACTTAGTAGAAGATTTTAAAAAAAGATATTAAAAGTAAACAAGCTTTTGAAGTGGTCACATTTTAAGAAATTTTTTCTTGAACAGTGATTAACCAAAGAAAATTTGACATATAATGAAAAGGAATTTAGTAGCTAACAAATAAGTGAGCTTTGTAAGAATTACAATATAGAGCGCAGGAAGGTAAGCATAGAACTACCTAGAAGTAATAGTGGGATCGAAAAAATTACTAGAACAATGAAGGGATTTATATTACAAAATAACAAGGAGTCATCTGAAGAAAGGATTTACACAACAATTGAGAATTATGACTGAAGTTTTTACACAGGATAAAATGTAATACCATTGAAGCATTAAATAATAAAACAGAAACATTATGAACGAGAATTATTCGCAAGGAAATTATTTTAAGAAGTTAAAGAGTTTGTATAGTGAATAGTGCAATTGATAAGAAGATAAGAGTTGCCAAGAATAAAAATTTAAAAAGTTGTAATAAGTGCAGCAAAGAAAATTTGTTGGTTCTATCAAAATTGATAAGTTTTGTACGGGTGTTTTTTTTAGTGAGACTTAAAAAAGAAAGATATGTAAAGAAAAGGCATTATGATTTACAAAAATCTGGTAAAGAGAAATGTTTTTAAGAAATAAGACTAATCATCATGAGCAAGAATATTATATTATCAACCCCCTACTATGTTTATCATATATAGATAATACAAAAGCTATTGAAACTAAGATTTAAATCACCAAATGTTTATTTTAAAAATGACTACTTTTTGTGTATTTGATTCATTTTTATTTTTGTAGGACTATTTACATATTAAACTTTTATAATTGAAATTAAAAATGGAACTTTAAGAAAAAATAAAACTTTTTTGAGTTTTTAATTTTTTATCCGCCTGTTGTTCCCTTGTCCCCAGGTGTCGGCTGTGTTAATAAAATTGCCATGTATTACGGACATAGTTAATAATTAATATTAAATTTTAAAATAAGTTTGTTGTAATATTTAATGTTTTATTATGATTGTTGATACTTTTTGGATTTTCTTTTCCATGCGTAAATTTTTATAATAATTTATATTATAGATAAAAAATATAGTAACTAAGCATATTAAAAAAAATTATATTAAAAATAATGAACTTTCTTTTTTTTCAAATAAACTTTTTTAGATTTTCTTTATTTATAGATTTATTTTAAATTAGGATTTTTATTTTTGATCTTCGTGATATTTGACATGATTTGTGAAATAAACAGTTAATTAAAAAAAATTTATAACTACGAATTTTCTTATCTTCTCCGGTTGCATCATTGTGACGATGTAACATTACGCTTGATGGGGCTTCAATTCTACCTTTATTGCACCAATGACTTCGTTTTGTTTATTATTCTTTGTATCTTTTAGCATCTGTCGGTGGCAACGCCAGCACAAATATAGACAATATTTTGAAGGGAAACTAGTTATTAAAACGTAAAACTAATTATTTATAGAACTGTAGGTAATAGTAGAAATACCCATCAAAAGTGTTATGATATTTGTAATCATGATTATTTTATAAAATATATTTTTTAAACTTGTTATTAGTCAATTAAAATTTGTTATAAAAGTAATTTTGAAAAAAAAAATTTGAAGAAGTATAAATATTGAATAAAATAAATCTATTAAAAGTAGTAACACAAGCATTTCAAAATTATATCTTGAAAATAGAAGAGTACTTGTAGTACATGTTAAAGACCATTTAGTAAAGTATACTGGTATTATCCTAGAGGGCGAGAGGATTCCATTACAATTTGTCGATTTTTTATTGGTGTTATAAGCTTTTTTACAATTTATAAAAAAATTTAAATATTTTTTTGTTTCAATTCTAACAAGTACAATTATAAACTTTTCTAAAAAAATTTAATACTGTGGTTTTTACCAAAATTTAAAAATTTTTATCTTTATAAATTTTCTAGAATTTTATTTTCTATAAATAAAAATTTTAGAAAAAAGGAAACATAAAAATTTAACATAAAAAAATACCTACCTAACGATAAGAAAAACATGGTAACCAACAAAGGACCGGTAATAAAAAGTTACTTAGAAATATATTTTAAGACGGGACAGTTAACCCGATCTTTCCCCAAATACAATCATTATATTACAAATTTATCAATACCAGATTATTTTTTGTTTTCTAATTATTTAAAAACATTTTCCGCTTCCTGTAGATGTAGATACATGAAAGAAATCATTTACATTTTTAAATCTGAAAATACAAACAGACACTTCTCCGCGCCCACGGTAGTTTTACATTTCTTTGTTAATATTTTTACTAGTGCCTCACTTCTGCACTAGAATAAGAATTTTAAAAAAGCTCAGGTAGCCCATTCCGAAATATACATTTATATTTGCTAATGGCTTTTTCGAGCTGTTCTACAAGTTTTAAACCTATATCAACAACATCTTCGTCTTTTGGATTCGGGGCTGAAAAATTACTTTCCGTTCTGAAAAATTTAAAATTTTGTGGTATATAAATGTTAACGGTGTGTTCGTTGCTTTTTTTATCTTCTTAAAATCATTTCAGTTGCATCTTCCTCGACTTTAGATTTGCCAACCTCAACATCGCAATGGTTTTTCAAAAACGAACATGCAAATGTACATAAAACATATATTTATTTACAATTAGAAACTAATGAATCTAAAATATTAATTTTATCTTTGATTTTACTTCCACCAAATATTTAGAGTTTGATTTTATCATTTAAAAGTTTTTTCAGCAACGTATTCTTTAGAAACACATTCCTGCAAAAGGCGTTTTGCTTCTTTAAACAGGTAAAAAACCCGGTTTGATATAAATTAACAAAAGCGTTAACTGTTAAAATATCAATATAATTTTTGAAAAGATCGCTAGAATTGTATTTTAGTATAAATTCATTTGTTCGTCAAGATAAAATTTTGAACTTTCCAAAAGCATAAATTTTTCTCTTTTATAATCCTCAGTTTTGCGCAAATATACTTTTTCTTTCGATTTTTCTTTAATAAATTTTGTAGTACATTATTAAATATGGATAGAGCAACTTAATGTCTCATCGTAATGCTGTAATATTTAAAAAAAGTGTTTAGGGAAATTATTTTTATTTACGATGTGGGTTTTAAAATGAGTAGTAATTATATCGTAGATGCTTTGCTTTTTTTAATTTAGAACTCAAAATATATAACAAACAAATTAAAATAGATGAAATAAGAAAAGGTGAAGAAAACAATAAAAAAAACATTTTAATTTCTAGATTGTTACTTTAATACTTTGCTTATGAAATATTTAAAAGTGACATAGCTATTTTCAGGATCTATTTTGTTAGAATTTTTTATAAATTCTTGTTTAGTTATTATTAGTTAAAATTAATAATTTTTATAATTTTGTTTATTTTCCTATAAAATTCATTCCACCTTAAGTTTTTATTTTTAATTAAATTTTCATGAAAAATAAATTAAATATTTTGTATGTAAAAACCACAAAAGTTTACTAAAAGATGTAAAATCAAGTAAGAAATAAACATATTACTGATAAATTAAATGTTAGATTACACCATGACCCAAATATCGTTTTTAGAAAGCAATAACATTTATTTAACTATATTTTTAAAAAGTTGGTTAAGAAATTTTTATCAATTAAATAATGAAACTTTTTAGAAAATATTAAAAAAGTATATAAATTTTAAAATATATCCCATAAAATGTTAAAGTTCTTTTACCTTTTTGCAGGCATATATACTTCGACAAATAATGAATCGATTAGTACTGCAGAATCTGTTGTATGTAGTATAAACAGTTTTTATGACGCAAAAGGAATATATCAATGTAATCAAAATTTAAATGGAAACAACAACACCAAGCAATTTCTGGAACAAGAAAATTTTGAGCTAAAAAAGATTAGTGGAAATGCTTTAAACTTAGAAGAAGTAATACAATCTAAAGTTACATCAATTTCTGTTCCTAATAGTCCCATTTTTGATACAAGGAATGTTCAGTGTTTTAAAAAAAAGCATAATGAAACTTTTGAAAATCCGGTTCGAAAAAAACTTAAATTAGGCGATAATAGTAAATGTATAACTAATAAAAATGAAAAACATCGAAAAATTTTTCAAAATAGTCCAATTATAAGTGATAGTATCACATCTAGCCTTTTAACCTCCCCAAAGCAATATGATGAAGTATTAAACTTTGATAAGGCAATTAATGATCGTAATAAAAATCAAAATGATAATATAGAATGTATAGAGATTATAAGATATAGTGATAAAGAAGAGTTACTGAATAGTATTTATAATGTCTATGCTAAAAGATTTCATGAATATTTGATTGATAGAAAAAACTTAAATTGGAATTCTGTATTACAAAATGGAAAAGTACAATCTATTAATCAACAATCGACAAATTTAGATTTATTTATGGATTTTTGTAAAGAGGGTTTAATCCTATTAAAATCTGCATTTTACGAAACCAAAAATGAGCAAGTTTCAACTTCAGAAGAAATTTTCTTGTTTAGAAAAAAGAACAAAAAATTTAAAAGTAAGTTATCAAAGCTTAAAAACTGTTTTTATGATAGAAAAAGAACTTTTAAAAAAGGTATTGAATGTCAAATAAAAAATATAGAAGAAAGTTCTTTTTTTAAAGAATCTTCATCTGAGTCTACAAAAAAATTAATAGTAGAATGCAATATATTTATAAAAGAAATGGCAAAGTATTTATTGTCTTTTAATTTGACTGTTAACCTTGGAAAGAAAGATATAAAGTATATTTATAATGAATGTAAAGATATCTTTCAAAGACTCAGAAATATTTCGCAAACTTTCAAACCAGAATGTATTGTTGTAATAATAAAAATGCTAATCGAAAGATTAGAGGGCACCCAAGGTTCTTTAATTTCGATAAGTCGTAGTATTTCTATACTTTTTAATTCTGTAACACGTCTATCTTCAGATGTTGATTGGTTAATTTCCCCTCTAAAAGACATTATGAATGGTATTGATAAAGAATATGAACGGAAAGAACTTATTTAATATATTTAATTAATTATTTTTAACTAAACTTTTTTATAACAAAACTTACATCTGTACTATCTTACAACAAAATAATAAAATTTATATTAAATTTACTGTTAAAAAGTAAAACAAAGTTAATAAAGAACAAATACATCTCTATAAATGGCACATCCTCGGGCGAGGTTGCCGTAACGAAACTGTTGCTCTAGTAATGAGCAAACAATAGGCTTTTTAAATAAATCTTTATTTATGTTTTTTTTGAATCTCTCTTTAAGAATTCTGTGTTTTTTTATAAAATACCACGCTCTTCCATTCAAGTTTTTATTTATAGAAAAAATAAATTCCTTTTTTATCAAAGTTTAAATAAAATAAATATGTGGTACGATACCAAAGTAAGGCAGAACTTATTTAAAAACATAAACAAAATTGTAGTAAAAAATGCATTGCAATTTCTAATAATTTATTTGTTATCTATTCAAAAAAATTATTTGCACCATCAAAATTTTTAGAACATAAAAAAACTGTTAAAGTTTTAAGGATTAAACGTCTATTTGCAAGGGATGATAAACTGTTTTGTATAGTTTTTGATGTACCCAAAAAAAATTTTTATCTTTTACTTTTAAATGTTATAAACGAAATAGAATAAAAAAGATAAACTGAGAAATTAATAATATCTTAATATAAAATATAATTTTGTCACGAAAGGTTCGCGCCTGATTTACAGCGAAGAAAGTGTTTTTTTATTACAAGTTTTATTATTTTATGTTTTTAACCCTTATGAACTTTTATTTTAAAATTAAATATAGCAAAATATAAATAAATAAAAGATTTACATTTGTAATGTTATAAGATAAATCCACCTGTGGTACTTGCTATATATATTTAAATAAAAGTTTTTAAAAATAAAGTTACAGTAGAGAGAGTTTGAATAAAGATGGGTTGAAAAGACTCTAATTTTGTAATTTATTAAAAAAAAAATCATCAAATATGATAAGAAATATTTTTTTAGCTTTACATGGTATTGGTTGTAAGCGATAAAAGCGATACAATGTGCCTGAAATAGCTGGCAGTGAATTATTTTTTAGGTAGTACTCGACCAAACTACCAAAATTAAAAGACTTTATATTTAACCGTTTATTTAACTCCATTTTTTAGATAAACCTAACCTAATAGACACGAACCAATTTTTTTTCAAGATTCATGTTAAATCATCAGTTTCATATTTGTAACATAGTTTCTAACGTCATTAATTAATACAAGGAAACATGTTATAGTTATCAATTACACAATGCACTATTGGATGTTATTTTTAAGCTGTCGGTTGAGAGAGATTTAAATAAGCACCAATTTACAGGTTCCTTAATGAGGCCGATTGTTTTCTTGTACTTGATGACGCATTTTACTCAAATATTAGGGAATGTTTACACAAAAAAAAATTATACAAGACCTAGGTCAATATCATAATATATTAAAGCAAAAAGGCTTTATGATATCAATCTGCCGTGCCTATGTGGGATGATGCGGCTTTCTAAGAATGAAAGATATATAGAACATGTTTTATAAAAGCTTTCATACAGAAGTGGCAAAAAAAAATATTTAATTTTGCAATTAAAAATTTTATATCAAAAAAGATTGTTGCCATTTTAAAAGAAGCTACAAACATTTATAACTGTTTAAGTAGTTAATTTTATTTATTACGCCAACACAATGATTTAATTAGTTTAATGAAAAAATTATATGGCAAAAAAAGGAATATTTTTATTTAAAATTTAGTATGTTCACCTTTCACTCTTAATAATTCATTGCATCTACTGTTCATGCTCTTCTTTACCAACTTTTTACACACATCTACATCTATATTATTCCACTTTTCTTCAACACATTTCTTTAATTCATTAATATTTTTTGGTTTCCTTTTCCCTACTTCTACCTTAAGAATGTGTCACAGATTTTCTATAGGATTAATACCTGGTAATTGTGCAGGCCAATCTAGTGTCAAAATTTTTTTTATCTGACAAATAATCCCTAGTGCATTTAATTCTATTCTTCGGATTATTATCTTGCTATGAAATATAATTTTTTAATTTATTTTTTTTACAGAAGGCGCAATATGTGTATCTAAAATTCTACAGTATACTTCGCTGTTCATTATACCGTCAATTATACATATATTTCCAACACCTGCACTCGATAAACATGCCCAAACCATGTACTACCACCACCATGTTTTACTGTGGGTTTTAAATTTTTTTTATTATATCTTTGACAAACTTTTCTTCACACATAAACTCTTCCATCAAAGCTAAACAGATTTATTTTTGTTTCATCACTAAAAATAACCTGATTCCATCTCTTATCGGAGTAGCAAGCATGTTTACTTGCCCACTGTTTTCTTACCATGATATGCTTTTTAGACAGAAATGGTTTTTTACATGCAATCTTACCATGTAATCCTAGTCAACATAAACTATCTCGGATACATTGAGGAGATAAATTTTTTTTAGCTATTTTCTTGAGTTCTACAGCAAGCTTAATACTTCCAATCTGTGGATTCGCATTTATTTTTTTTTTAAATAAGATATATCATTACTATTAAATAATAAATGCCTACCAAAACTCAATTTTCTTTCCAGTTGTCCTGTTTGATTAATTTTTTTCTCAATTTTTGAAACTGTCTATTGGCTTATCAAGATCTTTTTTTGCAATTTCTAAGAAAGCCCTAATCTCTAACTTTTCATTCAAAGATAATTTTAATGTCATAAGGGACAAAAATAAAGTTTTTTATAGTTTTAAATAAAATTTTCTTGCAAAAAAAAAATATTTCTTTTTTTGCCACCCAAAATAAAAAATTTTTTGTTAATACCAAAAAAAGTTTCAAAAAACAATGTACATTTATTTCAACGTATTTTATAATTTTTTATAAAGTAAAAGAATCAAATGTTGTAACTATAAACTCTATAATTACTACATTATTTTAATATTTCTTTTTTTTCCACCATTTAATATAAAATTTGTAATCATTTGAAATAAACTTAATTTGTTATTTGTTTATAAGTATTCTGGCAATATTGGTAGGTAGATTATCAGAGCCTAGGAAGCTCTCAATGATGCATGTCACTTTGCCTGTGGTAAAATTTTTATCTAAATTATGTTTTTTAAATTGACCTGGTGTGTCTAAAATGTTTCTCCTGTGAGAAGCCCCGAGGATGTGTTTCTTATTATTATTTTTATATTTCATTGGGATTAGATAAAAAACATTTTTTATACTAAACTTTTTTAAAAGAAAAGAAAATAACTCATTTGGAAAATATTACCACAGTAGTGTATGTAGGACTTGTAAAGAAGAGGAAAGATTCTTTTGAGAAATAATTGTGAGTTTTTTATATGCAAGAATAGAATTTGCCCTCTGTACAACAAACAAACATTTATCTGGAAAAAAAACCATTCTGAGGATTTAAAAATTTCTAACTACAAGCCTTTAAGAATATTAGAATTGTGGTTAGTAAAAACCAATTCTCCTTCAATTGCTTAAATCTTAAGAATTAGTAAAGGTTGTAGTTATCCAACATTAAGAAATGTTTCTTCAATCTTAACCGGAAATTTTTTAAAATATTAATTATATTGGTCAAGAGAATGAAATAATTGAAATATTGAATGTAGGTTTGGAAAAAACAAGTATAATAGAAGGCAGCCTGTGGATGGTGTATGGATTTTTAGGTAGGTTGAGAAGAAAAGCAAAAAAAAGTTTTATTATTTCAAGATGATGATAGAACAAAATCAACTTTACACTTGAAAATTGTTAATTCTGTTGTACCCAATGCAAGTATTTACAGCGACTGCTGGAAAGATTACAATGATTTACATAAAAACGAATATAAACATAAAACTGTAAATCATAGCAAATTTTTTAAGAATCCTGGTACAGGCGTGCATACAAATATTGTTGATGGTACTTGATCTGCGCTTTAAAAACATGTATCATATGGATGTAAAACATGTAATTAATTAATCTTTATTTAGTAAGATAACTGTTAATTAAAAATCATGATGAGCATCCTTTGATTAGCTGTCTTAATATTATTTTAAACCAAGTTTAAATAAAAATTTTAATATGTTCTTCTTGTCACTAAATTTGAAATTTCATTTTTAAGAGTAATAAATAATTTTTTTCATAGCATCTTTTTTTAGTGCATCTAAATATTTTGCTCCGTTTTTTAAAGAAAAAAGTTGAAAATATCTATACTTGATTGAAGATAAAATAGATAATTTAAAATATACTACAAGTCTTAATGATAATTTATTCAAATTTGCTGAAGATTTAAATTTTAAATTTTTTATTTTAACAAGATAATGATTCAAAGCATACATAAAAGCTTGCAAAGGTTTTTTTAGATTTAATAAGTATAAAATTTATTTAATAACCATTACAATTATCTGATATTAATTCACCTGAAATTCCATGATATGTTCTGAGGAAAAATGTTAGTACTAATTGGTGTAAAATATTTAAGAATTATCAAGTAGCCAAAGTAAAAGAATAAAGAAAATACCTTGAAGACTGTGCCATTAATGGGTTTTAGATTTAAAGAAAGACATGAAGCGGTAATTAGGACGAAAAGTTTTTTATACGAGTTATTAATAAAAAAATTCTATTTTTTTATTTCTAACTAAAATCAATTTTTATTAAAATTATCTAGCTATTTGATTATACATTGAAAACAAAACGTTACTACATGTGAAAATGTGTTTAAAATGATTATGCATCAAATCTTAATTATTAATGAATAAAAACAAATAGACAAATTTAAAAAAAAATTTATTTTTTAATTCTGCTACTTTACTTCTACCCTTCTTTTAATTATCTTCAAATATTCCTTTGATTATTCGCTGTAATACCTGCGGTGAGTTTTTGTATCTTTTAACTATACCATTACATTGCAAACTTTTTTATAAAACTTGGAAACCGTCTTGTGTAGGTTGCTCTCTTCAATTGTAATATGAGAACTTCTCCTTCAAATCAATAACTGTAAATCACTTAGATCCTTTGATAGTTTTAATATATCACTTATATCTAATAATTCTTATGGGATTTTTTCTACTTGATAATTTAGTGCCATTAAATTACTAACCACTTTTACCTCTTGTTTAATTTCTCAATGGCTCTAATAGAATTTTTCCTCTTTATAATCTTTTATTTTTCAGTTCTTTGCTATAGCTCTCGGTTTCTTCCATCAGAGGCTGCGGCATAGTTTTGTCACTTTTTAGTGTTTGTTTCCCCATTACAGTCTGTATCTTGTATTTATTTGTTTTATAATAATCGGAGACTTTATCTTGTAACTAGAATACATTACAATATCTACTCTTTAAATCTTCAAACTTTAACTTTCTGCCTCTTCTAGTTCCAAATTATCTTTATTCTTTACTAGACGCCTTCAATTAAACCCGACACAGCTAATATTTTTAATTATTACCTTTAAAACTATTTTTGTTATAAATACAGTATACAATTGTGACAATTATTCTCACCTTCTTTATTTTTCTTTGCATAACAATCTCTGACAATGTGATCTAATCCTCCACAGTAAAAGCAATCACAATTTCCTCTGTACACATGTCTGCTTAAATATCTAGCTGTTTCTCTCTCTATACCAATTCCTTGACTCAACAAAAATTTTCTCACTGTAAATGCAACACGCTCAATCATTTTTCTGTTACTCTCTTCTTCCAGTAGCTTTGCTATTTAAACTTCTACTTTCTTTCAATCTTTCTTTAAAATTTGCTTTAATTTCTCTTCTCAACTAATATACTATACCATAAAATTTTTTTAATCCTTCGGATTCTCTTTCATAAATTCTAACATTCCAATCACAGCTCTCTAGTCCCCCTAATCCAACTTGTACTTTTAATATTTAACTTTTTATAACATGTTTTAGGTCTCTTGACCATAATTTATACTTGCTGACACACGACTTGATATCATCTCCTTGTATTTCTTTAACATAACGAGGGATAAAAATTATTAAAAATATCACATTTACTTTATTTGGTAGATAATAAATTTCAAATTCTTGTGATGTTACTAAATTTGGCAATTTTATTAATTTATAAATATTTGACTTTTTAATTTAATGCATACAATTTTATGCAAAAACATAAATTATTTTTTAGTAAAATAAATATAAATTATATTTTGAATCAAGAAAATGACAGAACAATTTGAGCTGTGTTCTATGAAAAGGAGTAAACTTCTTTTTATTATTTTTAAAAAATGTCATTAAATTGTTAAAAAACTTTTTTACTAAATAAATACTAATCAAAAAGTTTGTGTTTACTTTAAATCTGAGATTTATAAAAATTTGGTCTTTCAGATGTTAGGAAAGTTAAGTTGGATTTTATGCTTTTATTTTTCGATAGATTTGACGTAAAATAAATAATTAGTTTTAACAGAGTTTAATATTTTCTGATAAATTAAATTACAAAACTATAAATTTTAAACTTTGTTTAACCCCACAATGAAGTTGTCTATTTTCACTTCTCTTTTATTTTTTAGATTTTTTAATCTATCCTCCTGTACAACTAAAGAAGACGAAAAATCTTACATTCGAAACTTATTTAGTAAAATTAAACTCCAAAGTCCAGACAACCATGCAGAGTGTAGTATTAGCGATATGCTTCTTGATAATAAGTTCGATATACAATTGATGAAAGAAAATGATTTGAAAATGCAATACACGCGTTTTAAAGCTTTTTACGATTTAAGTTTGTATTTTGTTTCTGGTAGATTGGAAAATTTTCCCTATGAAAAACTCAATTTTTTTTCTTTTTATTATTATACAGAATTTGTTAATAGAGTGAAAGGAGCAGCTAAGAACAAAACTGATACAAGAGGCTATGTAAAATTTAAAATAGGCTTTTTCACTGAAAACGCTACAACACTAATAGTACCTAATTTTAAAAAGATATATCATGCTTTTTGTATTCTACAAAATTTTGAGTATGAAAAATTATTAATGGAGAGTGAACAACTATTAAAGGCAAGTATTAATTTTCAGAAAAAAGTAGGTTCTTGGCGTGATAAATATATAATAGATCTTTATTGGTTTAATAAGACATTTATAGAAAAATTGTATTGTTTTTCTAAACCTTATAATATTGATAATGATGAGAAATATTGTTATATTTTATTTCGTTATTTATACAAAAAGTTATCAAGATCCTCGTTATTTAAGTTAAATACATTTATAAGAATTTATAAAAGAGATATAAGAGAAGATGATATTGACGATTTTTTGAGGTGGCTTGAAAATAATGATACTCAACTTCTTTATGCAGATTATTTCAAAAGAATTAGGTATATTTCTACTTTTTTCTTTGAGATTGTACGTTTGCAGTTATCGGAAATAAAAAATAGTAAAAACGTAAAAGATTATAAAAAAGAATTAAATTTTTAGCCTTTTATCTATTCCTCTTTTTCTTATAATTTTATAAATACCTATACTTTAACGTTAAAATTTATGTGCATTCTTATCCATTTACGTATCTTTTAAATTCCACTATGTTAAAATAATTGTTTTACCTTTCAGGTACAGTTTATGGATAAAAATATTAAATAACCTTTTTAAAATAAGTTTTAATCAAAATTAACTTCGGTAATCATTTTTTTGGAAAGAAAAAATTTCCTCATACAACTTTTTTATTCCATATTATCAATGTCGAGTAACAATAATATTTTAATTTAATAGTTTTCTGACCCATGCAGGAAGGAAGCAAATCAAAAAAGTATTTTTGATATAGCGACAATGACTCCAGCGATTAGAAATTACTAGGAAAATGAAGAAGGAGATGTAAATGCCTGGTTAAAAGAAAAATCAATGATGGCGAAGATTGGTGGCTTTGTTAATGAAGACGATACAAGATTGATTTTATCGTCGTTAAGAGAAAAAGCTCTGACATGGGGCACAAATCTTCTGATGTCCAGTAATAGGAAAACTATACTGGACACACCTATTTAAGGTTTAAAAACGATTTACTGCAAAAAAATCTACTGTTGTGATTTTAAATAAGTTCCTCGAAACAAAAACGACAGTGAGTTATGACGAATTCATGAAATTACTACAAGAATCGAGTACGCTTGTGAAAGAAATTGTATAAATTAGACATCGTTATTGAGATTAACAATAAGTAACTCCCCTGGAAGAAATCAAGGGGCTATTGTACTAATTTTCGTTAACTGCCGACGGATGGGACTCTTTTCTAAAAAGAGCAGAGGAATCGGCCTGGATGGCATTCCCAGAAAGCGCTTGAACAAGACGTACAAAGACATAGAATATAACCATAGGAAAGTCCAATATAAAAAAAAGAAACAGAAAGAGGGTACTAAAAAGAAACTTTGTGAGCTACATGGAAATACAATTCATTTCAGCGATAAATGCTTTACAGTCTCGGAATTTAAAAAATTGGGATGGACAAAAAATAATAATAATAGGAAAGTTTGTAAAAATGCCAATGAATTGTCCTTAGAAGGGAGTTCAGTCGGTGACAAGGAAATAAGCAATGATAATACTAATAAAAATTATTACATCTACAATTTACAAATAAAAATAGTCAAACAAGTAATTTTGTTCAAAAGGCTAAAATAGCAAAAAAATTTTGCGAGTTTTAAAAGATATAGGTACGGAAGTTTAACTGATAAATCACTCAGTATTACCAAAAGATTTTAAATTAGTCCATACCACGGAAGAATAAGAGGAGCAAATGGCACGCCAATCAAAATTTTGGGATAAGTTAATGACGTAAATATAAATTTCGGAAAGTTTTACTGGAAACTTACGTTCTTAGTACTGGCAAATAATTTAAATTAGCAATTCTTAAAGTAGATAATCTAAGTGGTCATAAAGAGATTATAAATAGGTAGCCTCAAATTTTCAGAAAAGAGGATTTGCAATGTTATAGAAGCAGAAACAAGTAAAATACAGATAAGTCTAAAAAAATATGAAAATCTATTTGTACAGAAATCAATTAAATGCAGCCGTGTACAGAAGGTATACATAAGATTGACACAGGGGATAAAAGCCCAATTTATCAAAGAAATAATAGAATACCCATTAATTAAGAAAAATCAACTTATAAAGAAATTGAGAAATTGTATAAAGCTAAAATTATAAGTGTAGGATTCAGTTCTAGCTAAAGTATATAGCTTTATTTAATTGGTTCTTTTAAGTAACCAATCATCATCTATTGAACGTCTTACGAAGCGTCCTATTGGTGTATTAGAAAATGCATCAAATACTAATTCTTTTTAAAGTATTTAAACGAATTCTATGAAAAAGCAATGCTTTTTTCTGATACCAATAATAAGGAATAGCAATAGTCCATGGCGCTCCAGAATGGTGCCTGTCAGGAAGCCGGATGGCTTGTTACGAATTGAATCGATTTTAGAGCTCTTATTAACATAACAACTAAAGATAAATATCCGTTACCACGAGTAGACGAAATTCTAGATAAACTGGTGGGAGTCATAAATTCCGACCTTAGATGCAACTTTTGAGCATTATCAGATCGCTCTTGCAGAAAAAGACAAACCAAAAGCAGCCTTTGCTTGAAAAAATGGGCTATATGAATTTAATCGGATCCCTTTTGGGCTATGCAATGCATCCGGAACATTACAAAGGTGCATAAACATAATTTTAGGAATAAATTGGATAAATTGTTCTACCTTATTTGGACGGTATTATTATCTACTCTAAAACATTAGAAGAACATGAAAAACATTTGGAAGTAATATTTAAGAAAGTAAAGGCAGCAGGTATTATATTAAACAAAAATGTGCCAGTTTTACAAAAAGGAAATTAAAATTTTAGGTAATATAATACAGACTCATGTATTAAGGCAGATCCGGCTAAAATACAAGCAGTTGAAGAATATCCACTACCACAAAATATAAAAGAACTGAGATCTTTTTTAGGGATCCTTAATTATTAAAGAGAGTTTATTAAAAATTACGCAGTAATTTCAACGCCGTTAAATAATCAATTTAAGGGCTAGATTAAGCGCAGTTAAAAAAAAATTATGTGGATAACAAAGCCCGAGGAAGCATTCAAAACGATAAAACTAGAGATGACATAAGAAACTGTTTGGCATCAACCTGATTTTAATAAAGAATTTATTCTTACCACAGATACATCAAGCATATGCATAGAGACCATATTATTTCAGAAAGACAGCAAAGGAAAAGAAGATATGATATCAACATTCAGTAAAGCTTTCGATAAAGCTTAGATAAACTATTCAGTCACAGATAAAGAACTATTGGTCGTTGTTAAAAGTATAGAGAATTATCGGCATTACATTTTAGGAAAAAAATTTACACTTAAAACAGAACATAAAGCCTTGACATGCCTCTGGGGGACACAACCCCAAGCAGCAGATTTTTACGCTGGGCAATGAAACTCCAAGAATATCAATTCTCGGTAGAATACATCAAAGGAAAAGATAATGCAGCAGACGGATACAGTCAAATATGTTATATAAACGCAACAAAAAGAGAGATAAATTAACTTATGAAATTAAAACTGGTGAACAAGACAAAAAAATATCCTTAAAGAATATTGTCTTACGAGTGGACATGGGTCAGTAAACACAATGAAATTCCTAACTCTTCAAAAACATAAATGGACAGGAATATTTAAAGATATCGAGGAATTTACAAAAAAATGACAAATATGTTTGGGAGAAGGCTATGAGAGAGTAAATAACCAAAACGTGTCATATTATTAGAAAAGCCGAACGGCTTACGGAAGGTAGATTTGATTTGAAGAGTGGGGCCTAAAGGCATATATAAGTTTATAATTGAATGTAATAATCATTACACGAAGTGTATTGAAACTAAAATTATAGGCAACAAACAATGAAAAACAGTTGCGGACGCCGTGAAAAGCTTTATTTTTGATAAATGTGGCATTTCAAAAAGAACATTGTCAGATAATGGTCTAAATTCGACAATCAATTTATAACTAAATTAGCAAATGACTGTGGATAACATGGGAATTTTGTTATCCTTATCATCATGTGTATTTGCTGTGTTCAAAGAATCAATCAGCCACTTGGCAAAAGATAAAGAAATTATTAGAATTTAAAATATCCCACAGACAATATAATTAGTAAGGCAACACTAGCAGTCAACATATCCTCCCAGCGAGCATTAGGGACGTCCCCATTTGTTTAAACAAAATGTAGGACACCCAATCTACAAATCAATCAATTACTAAATAAACCAAGCAAAATATCTAGTAAAGAACACGTACTCAGGAAATGGAATGAAAATTTTGAAAAATATAAACAAAAAATTTTAAAGGGAAGAAAGTTATTAAAAAACAATTACGAAATTAATGATAAAGTTTTAATTTATAGAAAATCTAGTTAGAATAAATTACAAGCTTACTGGCAACGAAGATTTGAATTATTGGAATGATTAATGAAGACGCATATGTAATGCCAAACAATGACATCACGACAAGAGTAAACAAGAAGCATCATAAACAAAATACTAGCTTAAAATAGGGAAGGAGGTGTCGAGAGACAGTTATATTTAATTTTAATTTATAAGTCCTAATAATTTTCTGACCCATGCAGGAAGAAAGTAATTAAGCAAAGGTATTATTGATGGTTTTATTAAAGCATGAAGTAGCTTATGTTCTCGGTCAAATGAGACTAGAAAATGCAATAGAAACACTTATAAATGTTCTCAGCAATTCACTTGAAAATG
>NW_020169777.1:0-954 GCF_000988165.1 Vairimorpha ceranae
TGTTAAAAAAACATAAAAAGTCTGGTATATTTTCAATATTATGACCGTTAAATTTTAGCACCAATTACAAATATTATTTTATGTTGACTATATTATTTTACTTTTTAATTAAAAAAAGAAGAAATTTGATATTTTTGTAAAATAATATTTCTTTTTGATAATTTAAAGTTAAAAAATTTAAATATTTGCAGATTAATGTACAAATTTTAAAATATAAATTTTTAATAAAAAACAGATTTTTTAAAAAATCAAGAAAAAATTTGAATAAATATATATAATCAACAAAAATTGTTTTTCCAATTTGTAAATATCTTTTAGAATCTAAATTAAAAAAAATAATTTATTATTGATTAAATATACTTTTTTTATATAGCCCCATAAAATGAATTGTATATGTTTCCTATGGTTTTTTAAAAAAGTACTATCATCAAATATTAATACACGTGAAGGCTTTTGTCTTCTTAATAATTCTATATTGAAGGATAAATATAATGATGAAAAAATTCAAAAAGATTGTAATAAAAGAATGAGAATTGAAAGAGAATGTGATATGACTGTTGACTCAGATGAAAGCATTATAGATGTGGGAAGTGAAGAGTTTGAAATGAAAGATTTACAAAATGTTTATAATAACAATAAAAAACTGAAACAAGACGATTATATAGATGATACCACTACTACAAGTCTACGAAGTTTTAATAATGATCTAAAAGACACTCGTGAGAATGATTTAACAAAATCTAGTTGTTCAGAACCGTTAGACTTAAGTTGTAAATCTAAAAATAATCTTGTTTGTCTACGCTCAGATGCACTACCACTTAACAATATAGTTGTATATAATCCTACGAGAGCAAATACTTTTGATAAAAATGTAGATTTAAATTTTCTTGAAACTTTAAAAAATAATAATGGTAATGTCGTAAGTTCATACGCTATTATTGCCAATACAAATTC
>NW_020169774.1:0-955 GCF_000988165.1 Vairimorpha ceranae
AAAGGAAAACAAATTAGTATATTGATATTTATTACTCAACTTTAAATTTTAACTTCTGCTTCATAAAACTTCTCGTAGCATTGTTTATGGCCCTGTAACAGATTTTGCTTCTGTCACAAAATGTATTTTTAATACTGCAACTCTCGGTGTATAATTTGTCCAGAAAATATTTAAGTATTCCTGCAGATTTCTTCAGCATACTAAAAATATTTTCACTTACAATCCTGCTTGTAGATCGGTATTTAATTATTATTCTGTTAAAAATAAATCTTATTAATTCTACTATTTTAAAATATGTTTTACAAATACATTCAACTATAATCCTTCTAGTATATAAGCAAGCATGTATTAATCTTTTAAAAACATTTTTTAATCGCACAAATCTTTGTTTAAAATTAAAATCAACATAATCATTCATTATTTTTGTGGTATGCACCCCCCTTATCAACATGTTTTTACATTTATCTAATGTCTTCTTGACACCTTCTTTTATCACCTTTTTAATTACCCCCCATAAATCTTGATCAATATATTCATAAGAATATTTAATATTATTTGATTTTTTAAAAACAATTTGAAGATGATCATCTATTAAATCTATACTAAGTGATTTGATATCACTCAATCTAAGATTTTTAATCAATTTAATGATCATTGTATCTTTTTTTGATGAAAACCAAACTTTTCTGGTAAAAGCGGAATCAATGTACAATGTTAGAATTAATAAATTGCTTAAAGTCATTTTGTTATGATTGAAAATTTGCTTAAATGCTTAAATCTGAAACAAAATAATAAACAAATACACAAAAAAAATGAAAAAAAAACTTAATTTGCTGATTTTTATTAAAAACAATTAATTTATGCATTCTTTTATTTTTTATAATTTATGACGCCAGTGTTGATAAATTTTTGACATGTAGTTTGGATGTAGAAATTTACATAAAAATAGAATATA
>NW_020169776.1:0-955 GCF_000988165.1 Vairimorpha ceranae
TTTTAAACTGTCGCAAAATAAAAATATGTTGAAGTTTAATTTACTTATGTTTGTCAAAGCATTTAATTACGTGAATATAATTTTACTATACATAAAAGTATCATACAATACTTTTGATTTAACAAAAAATAAAAATGTTAAGGCCAATTTTTATATAAATAAATTTATATAAAAAATAATTTATTTATATTAAATTAATTAATAGGTTTAAATCATCAAAATTCATCATTTTTATGCAATATTCAACTATCGTTTTACACATCAAAACTAAAGAATTTCCAAGTTGTCCTTTTTGTTTTCCTTTAATTTTTATAAATTCATCAATGCAGCAGATTTCTATTGTCAAGCTTTTGAAAAATACAGACATTTTTAATTTAAATATACACTTTTGTTTTGCATTCTTTTGTATTTTTGATGAGAACTCGGTGCATAAAGCGATTTGTTGTTTGACAAAATCATTTACTATTGTGTGCAATATCTGTTTTTGCTTACCATAATAGATTGTATGGTGGTATTTAACAACTCAATAATTTTCATGATTTTTGTAAATAAAACATTAAAATTTATAGTTTTTTGTTTACATATTTATCTCTATACGATAAGCTTATTAATGTACTTAATATATATTAATTAAAATTTGGAAAATAAAAGTAAAATAGTAATAAAATTACTTAATAATTATTTAAAAAAATAATAAGAGTAATATGAAAAAGTAATAATTTGACTTCTTTATTTTGTAAAATAATCATTAAGTTTATATGTTGTTTTACGTGTGTTTTATAAGATGTTTGTATAAATTCTTCGGCCTTATTAAATAATACAATCATAGTATCTTGATTTGACTAATTCTTTCTCAATATCTCAAAAACAGTAGGCACAACCATTTAATTCTAAAATATGTATGTAGTTGCTTCTTTTGCTGAATATAAATTTTGCCTTGTAATAAGTCGATTTT
>NW_020169775.1:0-955 GCF_000988165.1 Vairimorpha ceranae
TTTATTATGATCAAAAGATAGTTTTTACAAAAATATAAATAAGATTTTTTTAAAATTCATAATGATGAAGAAAAAATTTTGAGTAGAAATATTACAGTAAAAAAATAATAACAAAAATGTGAAATAGGTAATAAAACAGTAATAAAGAAATCTAATAGTATAGGAGCTTTGGTCTGAAAGAAGTTTATTTTGAAAATAACTTTGTAAAAACTTAGGTTTGTAGAAAAATACTTTTAAGTAAAAATTATATTTTATTGAAAACATTTTTCTTAACTATTTTTTCCTTTTATTATAACTTTATTAAATTGAAAAAATGATTTTAAAACCAGTTTTATTATGTCTTAAGTGTTGGATGTTAAACATCCAGCAGTTTCAGATACGAACGAAACCACAATGTCTTAAGCGTGTTTATTTGTTTGTTTGTTTACATGTTTCATGTAAAACTAGAAAAAGAAAATTCAAATAAATAAGAATGTCATTTATAAATACCTCTTCTAAGTTTTCCAGACCCAAACGGGTTAGCAGTGTACCATTTTTCGAGACAAAGGCCTTTGAGGAACACGCCAGAGTTTATGAAAATGCTTAAGGCAACTATCCTACAGCGTCAAAAGTAAGAGGCTACGAGAAGTTAAGCTCACTTTCAGCACCGATGGTAATTTTTAAGATGAATCTGCAGGAAGAGGAAGTGAAAAGAGAACTGTTTATAATTGAGTGTGAAGACGGCTTTAAACCCCGTTCAGAAAAATCAAAAATGATTTCCGTGATAAAGAAAAGTAGTGTTGACATAAAGAATTGGTTTTATGAAACTGGATCAAGAAATAGTTTGCCGGAATCCTGGGATGAATTCAAATTACGAATTATTGATTTGTTTATTGAACAAGTACTTGATTCACTGTATAGATACACAAATGAACCATGGAGTAAGTACGTCGAAAGAATACGTGATAAAGCATTT
>NW_020169778.1:0-952 GCF_000988165.1 Vairimorpha ceranae
AAATTACAAGATAATTATTTTAGAGTTGTAACTATTTTTACAAACACTGACACTAGATGCATATTTAATTGAACATTTGCATATAATATACGAGCAGTAACATACAAAATTATGTTTTTACATTTTATTCTTTGACATAACATTTTAATAAATTTTTTAAATGTTTATACCTTATATAATAACAATGTATTATTATTAACACATGTCATAAATTTAAATTTATTTTTATTCCCACCCGTCAAAACTATTAAAAAGAAGAATTGTTTTCTAATAAATTATTTAAGTTAAAGTATCTTCAATGGCTGTATACCACCGACAAGAATGTTAAAAAAATTAATTTTAATGGTCTTTAGTTTAGAATGCTAACAATTTTAAGTAAAGTAAAAACATAATCAATTTTTACTACAAATAAACTATTTGTCTTGAACGTAAACGTAACATTTAAACAGGTTGTATTTACATTTAGTTTATTATAATAAAGAAAAATATTTTAATTTTTTTGACTCTCTGCATTGTATACTGTCTTTTGCAGCAAAACCAAGAAAAACTAAATAAATCAAAAACCCTTGCCTTTATTTATTATATACAATATAATCAGTCTTAAAATTATTTTTTTTAATCTAATTAAATTAAATAAAGAAAAAAGTTTTTAGAAAAACATTATCAGTAAACTATAATTTTTACTAGAAAGCATTTTTCTTCAATGCTCAATTTTTACAAAGTTATTTCTAAAACAAACATCTTTCCAACTAAAGTTATGATTACTATTTGTGATAAAATTTATCACATAATAATTAAATAAATTTTGTCTTCAAATATATTCAGTGGCTGTAATACCACACATTTAATTAATTTGTTGTTATTTTATTATCAATTTTACATTTCTGTCATAATTTTTTTACTGTAAAATATTTCAGTTAGAATTTTTAATTTATCATTATAAATTTCTAAA
>NW_020169779.1:0-949 GCF_000988165.1 Vairimorpha ceranae
TCTCAGAATTAATGTTTAAAGACGAATTCAAATCAAATATATTGTCAAGTTTTATGTTTCTTATTGCTGTATAATAATAAAAAAAAATTGTCATACAAAAATTCGGTTTTCTATAATTTTTTTCTATTATCATTACACTCTTTTCTGTATTCTGGGGCAGATATTAGACCAGGTGTTTTTTAGGGCAAATATTAGACCGGGTCCAAATGTTTTCATTGTTTAATCAGGATAATCTGTCTGTTTTGAAGAAACTTGCAGCTTTAAAGTTGATCAAAAATACTCAACTATGCAGTTGTGATCCGCAATGCGGCGTATAAAAAATAAAAGCAAAAAGTCGGGATACTGGTGGACATGTAAAGATGGAGTTTGTAAAAATACACGCTCTGCTCGTTAAGGATCATAATTTGAGAATTTAAGGTTATCCTTTGAATCGTTTTCCTGTTGATGTATTATTAGGCCAAACGTTATTCTTAAAGCCATATTGGTACCGAAACAAATACTACATCGTAATGGTGTGAATTGTTTCGTAATATTATAGCAATTTATTGCAAAGATTTCAATGGCACCATTGGAGGTATTGATGAAAGTGGTTGTCCAATAGACGTAAAAATTGACGAATCTTTGTTTTATAAAAGAAAAAATAATAGACACTGTATTGGTAATCCTATTTGGGCATTCGTCGGCGTTTAACAAAGTTCAAGAAATGTTTTTTGATACCTGTCCCTGATAGAAGCAGGAATACCTTAATGAGAATAATATCACAAAAAATTAGAAGCGGATCAAGAATAATTTCGGACATGTAGAGGGCCTATTGATGGAACCTGGGTCGAAGCGATACTTGTTTCAGACAAAAATATTGGAAGACTGAGCTGTTTGAAAAATGCTTTTTAGTGAAAACTATATTTATTGATATAACTTTTTTTAAATAATTTTTCCTCCTTACTTTGCA
>NW_020169780.1:0-949 GCF_000988165.1 Vairimorpha ceranae
AATAACTATAATTTACATTTATATCAAGAATATAATGTAACATTTATTGCACAATTAAATCTTTTATTACAAGAATTAAAAGGTCGAGTATTTATTTATAAATCTATTGTAAAAATTTTAGTGAGATGGAAACAATTTATTAAAATAATAAGCAACATAAAAAGTCTTAGAAATATGGCTGAGATATGTATCTGGAGATAAATGTGCAATTTATTATTAATTTAAAGTCAAATTATGTATCCTTCCTGTATCTACAAGATTTTGATTTTTCATTAATACTAAAAAGAATATTATTTTCTAATATAAAGATAATTAAATTCATGTTTTTTTATTTCATTTTGCGATGAGCACAATGAAATTGCTCAGTTTTTTTTTAATTTTACATCTATAGCTAACGAAACCAAAGAACAATACAATCAACAATATGTCATGTATTTATCAATTATAGAAGAATGTAACAAGGTTGTTACAAAAATAAAAAAAATGTCAATGATTATTTAGAAAAAATAATTCTTTTTGTGTATTTAATATACAAGAAACCATTATTAAAATGCTTATTAGAAGAATTTTAGATTCAGATCTGAATGGTAAAAAAGTGTATCTTTTAAAATTTACTTTTTAAAGAAATTCTCAACAAAATGAAATGAATTTGTTTATAGCATAAAGATATTTTAGTAATGATATTATTTTTACCTAATAAATGATTTTTATATGCAGAAAATTTTTGATATTTTTTCTAAAGAATTCTTTGGAATTATAAATATGTTTTCTTGCCTGATTCTTTATTTTATATTCGAAGATTATTTAAATCAATGTCATGAAGATTTAAATGTAAAATGTGAATTTAATAAATACTTTTTAACGTGAGAAAAGTATTACAAAAAGATTCGATATTTAGAGAAGATTTTTAAGTATCTCAAGTATCTTCTATTTATTTATATTTAGTCAC
>NW_020169781.1:0-946 GCF_000988165.1 Vairimorpha ceranae
GGAACGTATCATTAAGTACAAGAGGGTGTTCCGCTTTCTTACGATGCCTAAAGACTTGGTATTTACATAAATTCGTCTCAAACGGCAGCTTTAAAAGGATGGCCATTATTGCATCATATTCCTCCTTATCATTTATAACTGATACCGTTAAGAGCTAAAAATAAAGAATTTTAAAAATTTAATTTCTTTGTTCTTAAATATATTGCAGCCCACTAGCTTTATTCAACAAATTCTCACTTGTAAAATTATCTATTGAAAATTTTTATAGAGTATACGTGATAAGTATCACAGTTGGGTTTATCCTGTTACATATGTTAAAGAATTTGCGGGTTCGATTCTCGTATAAGAATATTAAAGTATAGGTTTTGGAATAAGAAACCATCTATAATATAATGTAAAAAATGTCGGCGCTACTTCATCCACCCTTCCCCCCACCGAATAACTACGTACAGAATTTTTTAAAGTGAACGTAGTTATTCGGAGGAGGGTGGTGGTCGAAAGATGAAGTAAAGGTAAAAAAAGAATTATTTTTAAAGCCCTATCATGGAAAATCTAAAAGATGAAATTTTATGTTTTAAATATAACGAAGCATTTTTTCCGGATAATACTAAGACAATAGATTTTTTGTAAAGTTTAATATTGTAAAAAAAGAAATAGATTGTATGAGGTGTGATGGAAGAATGTGAGGATTATGGTGGCTGCCACGTATATAGACGGATATGCTTACAGATGCTCTTCTAAAGGCATGAAGATCAAAGCCAAGCCCAAAGAAGGGGTCTATAATGGCCAACTTGTATATAGAATTTGTAAAAATTCTTAGGGGAATGTATTGCTGGGTATATGATTGTACCCTAGCTCAGGCGATTGATTTCTGCGATTGTTCGGAGACTACCTATATTAAAATCAAAGATTTGATTTTGCGAGTAATTTCTGAACAAGAGCCAGA
>NW_020169782.1:0-943 GCF_000988165.1 Vairimorpha ceranae
TTTTAAACTGTCGCAAAATAAAAATATGTTGAAGTTTAATTTACTTATGTTTGTCAAAGCATTTAATTACGTGAATATAATTTTAAGTATCATACAATACTTTTGATTAAACAAAAAATAAAAACGTTAAGGCCAATTTTTATATAAATAAATTTATATAAAAAATAATTTATTTATATTAAATTAATTAATAGGTTTAAATTACCAAAATTCATCATTTTTTATGCAATATTCAACTATCGTTTTACACATCAAAACTAAAGAATCTTCAATTTTTCCTTTTCGTTTTCCTTTAATTTTTATAAATTTAATAATGCGGCAGATTTCTATAGTTAAGTTTTTGAAAAATACAGACATTTTTAATTTAAATATACACTTTTGTTTTGCATTCTTTTGTGTTTTTGATGAAAACTCGGTGCATAAAGTGATTTGTTGTTTGACAAAATCATTTACTATTATGTGAAATATCTATTTTTGCTTACCATAATAGATTGTATGATGTATTTGACAGCTCAATAATTTTCATGATTTTTGTAAATAAAACATTAAAATTTATAGTTTTTTGTTTACATATTTATCTATATGCGATAAGCTTATTAATATACTTAATATATATTAATTAAAATTTGGAATATAAAAGTAAAATAGTAATAAAATTACTTAATAATTATTTAGAAAAATAATAGAGTAATATGAAAAATGAAATATTTGACTTCTTTATTTTGTAAAATAATCTTTAAAGTTTATTTGTTGTTTTAAGTATGTTTTATAAGATGTTTTTATAAATTCTTCGGCCTTATTAAATAATATAATATAGTATCTTGATTTGACTAATTCTTTCTCAATATCTCAAAAGCGGTAGGCACAACCATTTAATTCTAAAATATGTATGTAGTTGCTTCTTTTGCTGAATATAAATTTTGCCTTGTAATAAGTCGATTTT
>NW_020169783.1:0-940 GCF_000988165.1 Vairimorpha ceranae
AAATGAGTTTTAGAAATTTTTATAAAATTAAATTTAAAAATCGAATGCCGCAATTTATTAAGAAACTTGAAAGATCTAATATTTCTAATGACTTGAAACAAAAATCAATTCTTGCTTTAAGAAACATTTTAAGTTTTTTAGATACGGTAAGTGCAATTAGATTTGTTACAAGGAAAACTAAAAATAAGAAAATTTTTTAAAAATTATTAAATCTAGCATGTAATCAATTTAGTGGGTATGCAGGCGTGTTTCAAAAAGTTTTAATTTTCTGGTCAATTTGTAAAACTTTACATAAGGTTAATGATAGTGTCTATTATTGTATGTCTTGTTGTGGTTTTTATAAAGTTAATAGGTTTCTACTTCGCATTGACAATAGATTTACTTCATTTTACAGTAAATTATTAGAACTAAAAGAAATAATTGAAAAAAAAGATGATTAATATTAAAGTTTTTATAAGGTTATTTGTATTATATTATATCATAATTTGAGAGGCCACCTTGTGGGACTCAACCAATTCTTAAGTAATGCTCTATTAAGCTTTTATTGTACAACTTTGATTTGTTAATCTTATTTATGTCATTAAAAGTTAAATTTTTGCTATTCTTAAAATTCATGACTTTTTTTCAAAATTTTTAATATGATAAATTATTTTGAAATTTAAATTAAAATAATAAATGTTATGAAATACATATAGTTTGCTTATTGCGCTTATTTTTAAATATTTTATTCGTTTTTAGTAAAATTTACAATAAAAAAATACTTTAAATATCTAAAAATATCTATAATGCATATAAGCATAAATTATATTTTAATAATTTAAAACCGTAAAAAGCTTAACCCGTGAGCCAATCTTTATAATTTATGGTTAAAAAGATTCGCAGGTTAAAAAATAAATTCTGCGGTATTAATATTTATCCACAATGCAAAATCCATTTTTTG